>NW_026510927.1:150000-162500 GCF_027579735.1 Bombina bombina
TAATAAAGTTATTAACCCCTAATCCGCCTCACTAACCCTATCATAAATAGTATTAACCCCTAATCTGCCCTCCCTAACATCGCCGACACCTACCTTCAATTATTAACCCCTAATCTGCCGACCGGAGCTCACCGCTATTCTAATAAATGTATTAACCCCTAAAGCTAAGTCTAACCCTAACACTAACACCCCCCTAAGTTAAATATAATTTTTATCTAACGAAATAAATTAACTCTTATTAAATAAATAATTCCTATTTAAAGCTAAATACTTACCTGTAAAATAAATCCTAATATAGCTACAATATAAATTATAATTATATTATAGCTATTTTAGGATTAATATTTATTTTACAGGCAACTTTGTAATTATTTTAACCAGGTACAATAGCTATTAAATAGTTAAGAACTATTTAATAGTTACCTAGTTAAAATAATAACAAATTTACCTGTAAAATAAATCCTAACCTAAGATATAATTAAACCTAACACTACCCTATCAATAAAATAATTAAATAAACTACCTACAATTACCTACAATTAACCTAACACTACACTATCAATAAATTAATTAAACACAATTGCTACAAATAAATACAATTAAATAAACTATCTAAAGTACAAAAAATAAAAAAGAACTAAGTTACAGAAAATAATAAAATATTTACAAACATAAGAAAAATATTACAACAATTTTAAACTAATTACACCTACTCTAAGCCCCCTAATAAAATAACAAAGCCCCCCAAAATAAAAAATTCCCTACCCTATTCTAAAATACAAATATTACAAGCTCTTTTACCTTACCAGCCCTGAACAGGGCCCTTTGCGGGGCATGCCCCAAGAATTTCAGCTCTTTTGCCTGTAAAAAAAAACATACAATACCCCCCCCCCAACATTACAACCCACCACCCACATACCCCTAATCTAACCCAAACCCCCCTTAAATAAACCTAACACTAATCCCCTGAAGATCTTCCTACCTTGTCTTCACCATACCAGGTTCACCGATCCGTCCTGGCTCCAAGATCTTCATCCAACCCAAGCGGGGGTTGGCGATCCATAATCCGGTGCTCCAAAGTCTTCCTCCTATCCGGCAAGAAGAGGACATCCGGACCGGCAAACATCTTCTCCAAGCGGCATCTTCTATCTTCTTCCATCCGATGACGACCGGCTCCATCTTGAAGACCTCCAGCGCGGATCCATCCTCTTCTTCCGACGACTAGACGACGAATGACGGTTCCTTTAAGGGACGTCATCCAAGATGGCGTCCCTCGAATTCCGATTGGCTGATAGGATTCTATCAGCCAATCGGAATTAAGGTAGGAATTTTCTGATTGGCTGATGGAATCAGCCAATCAGAATATAGTTCAATCCGATTGGCTGATCCAATCAGCCAATCAGATTGAGCTCGCATTCTATTGGCTGTTCCGATCAGCCAATAGAATGCGAGCTCAATCTGATTGGCTGATTGGATCAGCCAATCAGATTGAACTATATTCTGATTGGCTGATTCCATCAGCCAATCAGAAAATTCCTACCTTAATTCCGATTGGCTGATAGAATCCTATCAGCCAATCGGAATTCGAGGGACGCCATCTTGGATGACGTCCCTTAAAGGAACCGTCATTCGTCGTCTAGTCGTCGGAAGAAGAGGATGGATCCGCGCTGGAGGTCTTCAAGATGGAGCCGGTCGTCATCGGATGGAAGAAGATAGAAGATGCCGCTTGGAGAAGATGTTTGCCGGTCCGGATGTCCTCTTCTTGCCGGATAGGAGGAAGACTTTGGAGCACCGGATTATGGATCGCCAACCCCCGCTTGGGTTGGATGAAGATCTTGGAGCCAGGACGGATCGGTGAACCTGGTATGGTGAAGACAAGGTAGGAAGATCATCAGGGGCTTAGTGTTAGGTTTATTTAAGGGGGGTTTGGGTTAGATTAGGGGTATGTGGGTGGTGGGTTGTAATGTTGGGGGGGGGGGGGGTATTGTATGTTTTTTTTTACAGGCAAAAGAGCTGAAATTCTTGGGGCATGCCCCGCAAAGGGCCCTGTTCAGGGCTGGTAAGGTAAAAGAGCTTGTAATTTTTGTATTTTAGAATAGGGTAGGGAATTTTTTATTTTGGGGGTCTTTGTTATTTTATTAGGGGGCTTAGAGTAGGTGTAATTAGTTTAAAATTGTTGTAATATTTTTCTTATGTTTGTAAATATTTTATTATTTTCTGTAACTTAGTTCTTTTTTATTTTTTGTACTTTAGATAGTTTATTTAATTGTATTTATTTGTAGCAATTGTGTTTAATTAATTTATTGATAGTGTAGTGTTAGGTTAATTGTAGGTAATTGTAGGTAGTTTATTTAATTATTTTATTGATAGGGTAGTGTTAGGTTTAATTATATCTTAGGTTAGGATTTATTTTACAGGTAAATTTGTTATTATTTTAACTAGGTAACTATTAAATAGTTCTTAACTATTTAATAGCTATTGTACCTGGTTAAAATAATTACAAAGTTGCCTGTAAAATAAATATTAATCCTAAAATAGCTATAATATAATTATAATTTATATTGTAGCTATATTAGGATTTATTTTACAGGTAAGTATTTAGCTTTAAATAGGAATCATTTATTTAATAAGAGTTAATTTATTTCGTTAGATAAAAATTATATTTAACTTAGGGGGGTGTTAGTGTTAGGGTTAGACTTAGCTTTAGGGGTTAATACATTTATTAGAATAGCGGTGAGCTCCGGTCGGCAGATTAGGGGTTAATAATTGAAGGTAGGTGTCGGCGATGTTAGGGAGGGCAGATTAGGGGTTAATACTATTTATGATAGGGCTAGTGAGGCGGATTAGGGGTTAATAACTTTATTATAGTAGCGCTCAGGTCCGCTCGGCAGATTAGGGGTTAATAAGTGTAGGCAGGTGTCGGCGACGTTGTGGGGGGCAGATTAGGGGTTAATAAATATAACATAGGGGTCGGCGATGTTAGGGCAGCAGATTAGGGGTACATAGGGATAACGTAGGTGGCGGCGGTTTACGGAGCGGCAGATTAGGGGTTAAAAGTGTAATGCAGGGGTCAGCGATAGCGGGGGCGGCAGATTAGGGGTTAATAAGTGTAAGGTTAGGGGTGTTTAGACTCGGGGTACATGTTAGAGTGTTAGGTGCAGACGTAGGAAGTGTTTCCCCATAGGAAACAATGGGGCTGCGTTAAGAGCTGAACGCTGCTTTTTTGCAGGTGTTAGGTTTTTTTTCAGCTCAAACTGCCCCATTGTTTCCTATGGGAGAATCGTGCACGAGCACGTTTTTGATGCCGGCCGCGTCCGTAAGCAACTCTGGTATCGAGAGTTGCATTTGCGGTAAATATGCTCTACGCTCCTTTTTTGGAGCCTAACGCAGCATTTGTTTGAACTCTCGATACCAGAGTTAAATTTATGGTGCGGCCAGAAAAAAACCTGCGGAGCGTTAACAGCCCTTTTACCGCCGAACTCCAAATCTAGGCCTAAGAAAGGTTGTGTATTTTGATCCAGAAAGGAGTAACTGCGGCAGTTATTAATCAAAAGCACACACCTACCATATGGACTCCATATGCTTTACCCCAATTTTGAATTTCTGAGGTGAATTGGATCTGTTGCAAAACATTGGGAACCGGATTGCTGTTTATTTGGGTGATGTATATAAAAGTTTTATTATAAGATAAGTTATATGCATAGTCAATTTGTATTTAATAGATTTAAAGAAACAGTGTGTTTTAGTTAGCATTTCACAGCCTATATATATATTGTTTAAATCTGCGTCTGATTGACCAAGTAACTCATCTATGCAAGTTCTGATATTGTCAGTTAATTTTGTATTAGGATAAATTGCAGTTAAATAGCAGAATATATATATTATCCTATTGTTTTATAAACACTGTTTAGAATTGTATTGCTTGGATGTTAAAGGTTTTTAGTCCCATTGTGTTAAATAAATAAAAGGCTGAATTGTGAAGGTATATTTTTCTGGGTTTTGTAAGAAGGATAGCATATCTTAAGAGTTGGTTTTAACGCATATAAACTTTTATTTAGTTTCCTTTTACTGCAAATATAGTTCATTATGTTTATGGATATTAACTAAATAAAAGAATTCAGATATTTATATTAATTGTATGGTCTAGTAGGTGCATGGTTGATAAGGGTTTCTATTTCTTTGTATTGTGTTTATAACCCTGCCATAAACTTATATATATTATTTGGATAGCACTACTAAGATTTTCATAAATATACTGACATAATAATTGGAGGCACTTTTTCTGAGATTTATTAATATTCCATCATAATTGATATAATATATTTGTAAGTAGATAGAAATTATTATAAAAGAGAAAAAAAAAAAAAAAAAAAATGATTAATATTTCGATATTAATATTTTGAAGATATAATTTTTTTTTGAGAAGTTGAAATATTAATTTTCATATTTCGAGATTGACATTAATATCTTGAAATATTATTAAAGATTAATTTTGAAAAATTAATAAAAATATTAATTTTTCATATTTTAAAATTAATCAAAAATATTGATTTTTCATATTTTCAAAGTTAATCAAAAATATTAAATTTTCATATTTCGGAATATTAATTTTTCATATTTTAAAATTAATAATATATTTTTTTTTTTTTTGAAATATAAAATTTTTCCTTCTCTCTTTTTATTGGCAAAAATTGTATTAGCGTTTTAGTTTAACTAAGTACTAAACCAATATAATAATGTCTGTAGCCAGAAGTGACTCATTTAATTCTATACATAGCAATGAAATTGGTCCCATAACCATACCTATTACTAAAGGTCAGGTCCTTAAGAAAGATATCTTAAGTTACCTTAAAGGGAAGTTTAATATTGCGGGTGAATTAAATGATTTTATGGATATGCTTGAAACTAGGGCTAAAAATATTACCGTTAATAATAATATGTGGAATGAAGAGAATGAATTCTTCCAGGAATTATTAATGATTAATCAATGCAAAGCTCCCATAAAGCGAGACGAACTAATACTAAAATCCTGGCCCCTTTTAATATGCATAATTGACGAAATGTCGTTTTGTGTCACAGACAAACGATTGCAAATACAGGAGCAAGAAAATAGTATTCGTTCCTCGCGCAGACGCGAAGAGGGTTTAAAAACAGCCAAAAATAAAATGGATGAATTTGCCCAAAACCTAGCCACCTTAGATAAGCACAATATGGACTTAATCGCGCAGATACAAGATTTAAATAAACAGCTTGCGCAAAGCCAGAGAGAATTAAGCGATTTAAAAAGGTCATATCGCCATAATGAAAACCCCTATATTAGCAGTGAGAATAATACAGATAATGCTAACTCCTTTAGCGAACGCGTCAGGGACGAGGTACGAAAATATATAGAACAACATAGACAAATGACCCCTAACGGGTCAGAAGTAGATTTCCCAAATAGACAATCCCCTCAGGATGTAAATCCAGAGGACAGCTGTAGCGCAGCTGATGCGGGGGAGGGAAACTCTAACAGAGAATCCCAAAATAAGTCTGATAAAGTCTATGATTCCCATAAAATAATCACCTTCGTACAACGCGCAGTACCTATATTCTCCAATAAGGGAACAACATCTGTAATTGATCATTTACAGGCTTTTGAAAATGCGTTAGCTATAATGAATGTTACAAGTGAGAAATTGAAAATTGAATTTCTGCCTTGGGTATTTGACAGTAGGCATCACAAATTCTTTGTTTCACTAAAGGATATGAATATTCATTCCTGGAATGGGGTAAAACAACAATGCAGAAAAGAATTCGGGCAATATCGCACTAAAACTGCCGCGAAAATAGCGGTATATGGTTTAAAGTGTCGTGCAAATCAGAGTCCGGTCGAATTCCTTTCTGTATTGAAAAATGCGTACAGTATGGCTGAAGATAATCCCAGATTTGATGGCTCAGAATTTGTAAATTTATTTTTTGAAGCATTGCCTACACCCATCAAAATCAACTTAGCTAGAGATTTTGATGAGGACTGCTCATTGGAATGGCTGATCAAAGAGAGTACGAAGTTATACTCTATTCAGCAGTCCAGTGAGCAGGGGGTTAAAAAGGAGTCAAAACCCAAAATTGTGGCAGAAACTAGGGTGTCACCTAGCCCCCTCAATTTGGAGTCTAACAAGAGGACTTATGCAGAGGTGGCCAGTCAAAACAGGCCATCTCCACAGAGGTTTAATTCTGCCCCTCCCCCTACACAGGTTGAGGCGCAGGGAGACTATAACCAAAGTGGGGGAAATAATCAGGTGAATAATTACTCACAAAGAGAATACTCACCAAATAATTGGTATCCGCGCAAGGGTAGATACAATAGACGGCGAAGATATTCTCAGGGTAACCAGACACCCCAGGTATATAATGCTCCCCAAAGTACTAACGCTGAACCCAAGGGGCAACCACGCCAGAATAGAAATAGTGGCCCTGATTCTGAGGGAACCCAATGGTCCAGGAATCAGTACAATGGGGCACCAAGAGATAGGCCCAGGGGTAGAGGTAACTTGTACAATCAGGTAGATATGCTGTTTACCCAATTAAATCGGTTGAGCGAACAAATCGCTAATATGAGTCAAAAATCTACGGCTCAGCAACCGAACAATACTTTTTTAGGGGTACAGCCAGTGGTCAGCAGTGGACCACAGGCACAGTCATAAATACTGCAGTATCACCTGAAGGGGAGGGGAGAGATATACAAAATGTAGTAATAAATATCAATGATACTAATCATGTTATCTCCCCACAGACCGGAAACGGACAAATTAGCTGTGACAATGAGCGACATCAGCCGGGAAAAATTAACCAAACTTTTCCCTTGCAGCTCTCTCTTAACCTTATCTCCACAGATGCAGTACACAAGAACCCAGCTGACCTTGTCATAGGGGAAACAGGTAGGTATGACATTTCCTCTGCATCGAATGACACAGCGGATCCAGGTAAAACGTGGCGAAGCCCACAGATGTACAAGAATGCAAATTTTATGTGTGAAATGATAGAAACTGCAGGAAGATATTATGTACTAGTTGAGCTGCAAGATTCAGTCTCCAACCCTATCAGGGGATTAATTGACACTGGGTCACAGGCAACTATCTTATCCCACAGATACTACACACAGCTAAATGAGCTAACACCCCACAAACCTAAAATAAAAGAATTTGACGGTTCTCTGATAGGTGTTGGGGGTGATTCCCTAAAAGTCTACGGTATTGCCTGGTTAAAATTTAAATTGGGGAACAGGGTCATAAGACACCCTGTCATTATAGTGGATCTGCCAACTGATCGTTTAATTATTGGTAGTGATCTCCTGAAGCGATTAAGCACCATAATTGATTGCATAAATAATGTAATTTGGTCGCAAGTTAAACGGCCTATCAATTATGAAAAATCTGGTACATCTCGCACCCGACACAGCTGTCACGTGGTGGAAGAGAAACCAGATGCTGTGGAGATTCATTTCAGGAATAACTCTACACCTGAAATCACTATTCTACAAATAGATGATCAGACTCCTTTTAGTGGCTCTGATGGTAATACTTTTAAAATATCGCCTGGAAAGATAGCGAATATCTCCCTAGATGGCGATATATTAACCATATCACTCCACAAGGGGGATCCTAAAATCCCTAAAGGGGGAGACCATGCTCAATACCTCACAGGGATTGAGAGAGTTAAAGAGGATCTATTTATCCCTATACAAGTACATGACCTTGGTAAAACCAAGTATGCTAAAATAAACTTAAAACAGGAAGCTAGCTATATAAGCGAAGGTTTATTAGAGCAAATAGCTGAACCTAAAGTGATTAAATATCTTTCTCCCCAAGACCACTGTGTCAACGGCCTGGATGACAGGTCTGAAAGCTATAACATCACAGCTAAGTGCTTATTATCTATCTCTCTTGGTAATAAGTCAGTGAAGCACCTGTTTTTAGTTTTAAATACTCCCCATAATCAAATATACATTGGCAATGATATCTTACATAGATATGCCATACAAATAGATCTGATTAATTCTTGCCTCTGGAGCAGGTTAAAGGGGGACCCTGAAGTATTTCAGGATGAAAATGCAGCCCTGAAATCAAACCAGCAATTGCCATATGCTGTAAATATGCAGGTATCTAGCGATGTTATAATTCCTGCTGGGGCTGATAAATTTCTGTTACCCTTACAGGTAAAGAGAGGTCAGAAATTAAAAACTTCTGAAACACTGATTTGCCTCTCCCATAGAATACAAAATCTGGGTGTCACAGTAACCTACACTCCTATGGTGAATATTGGAACTGTTCCAATACATATTATTGTGCATAACATGACCCCACAGGATATAACATTATCCAAGGGAACTACCTTAGGATATGCACTGGAATCAAGTTATTACACTTTTGGATTCCAGAATAATGTAATTGGGCTAATACCTGAAGGATACCTAACTGAAGAACAATTAATAGAACAATCCTTTGCATCTATGCCAGAGGGTCTATTTAATATTCAGTCTATTTATCCCTTCAGCTCAGAGGAAGGCATCTGTAAAATTGAAGAAGCCTCTCTAGTGTTTGATCAGCCAATCAAACAGCAAGATTACCCCAATACCCAGAGTCATGGGAACAATGTAAATTATAATCAAGGGGATCTCACCTCTAGACTGGAAGAAGCCTATGAAATAGGACAGCCTGAAATCTTTCCAGGATTTCAGCAAATAGTCGAAGAGCAAATATCCTTAGCTAATGGCTGTTCCAGCGATGATGAACGCCAACAGCTGCGAGAACTCCTAATGGAATACAAGGATATTTTCGCTAAGGACTCTTATGACTGTGGTACCACAGACTTGCACATTGCAAGAATACAAACAGATCCTAATGCGCCACCTGTATTTGTCAAACAATACAGACTTCCCTTAGCCTCATATGATTCTCTTGCAGAGATCATAAGGAATTTGGAAGAAAGAGGTATTATCAGACAGGTGCACAGCTCTTACAATAATCCTATTCTAGGTGTCCTTAAGCCCAATGGACAATGGCGTTTGTGTGCTGACTTAAGACAGCTAAACAAACGAGTATACATGTCTGGCTGGCCTGTACCATACATTGACCAGTGCCTAGCACAAATGCAGGGATCCAAAATATTCACTGCCATTGATTGTGCACAGGGATATTGGACCATAAAGGTACATGAGGAGGACCAGTATAAGCTGGCATTCTCTTTCCAAAAGGTCCAATATGCATTCCAGAGACTTCCATTTGGATACATAAATTCTGGACATGAATTTGCTGTATTCATGCATAAGGCTATGCCTGACGCACTGGAAAGGGGGACCTTATCTTATGTTGATGATGTTTTAATCAAAAGCACCGACTTTGAAAAACACATCACAGAACTTAAACATGTCCTCAGCCAACTTAAAAGGGCAGGTGTCAAATTATCCCTGCAAAAAGCTCAATGGTGCCGCACTCGTGTAAACTTCTTGGGACATGAAGTTACCTCTGACGGATTAAATCCCCAGAAGAAAAAGGTGGAAGCTATAGTGAATTCTAAAAACCCGACTAACTTAAAGGAATTGAGATCATTCCTGGGTATGACGAATTATTCTCGCAAATTCATTGATAATTATGCGGAATTAACTAAACCACTACTACTTCTTCTGAAGAAAGATGTGAAATGGCACTGGAGTGAGTCTCAAGAGACAGCCATCAGAGAGCTGAAGAGAAAACTCACTCAAGCACCTTGCTTAGCATACCCTGAAGGTGGCAAACCTTTCTTCTTAGAGACAGGTTACACAGATATAAGCATGAGTGCTGTGTTATACCAAAAGCATGATAATTTGAACAAAGCCATTGCTTATGCGAGCAAAAATCTATCCCCAGTAGAAATAAAATTTAGCGATTGCGAAAAAGCCCTCTTATCTACTGTATGGGCTCTACAAAATTTCCGCAGCTATATACAGGGCGAGAAAATTATTGTGGAAACGGCCCACCAGCCTTTGCTATATTTGCAAAGTGAGAGAATAAGAGATGGGAATTTGTCTAATAGCCGCATAACAGCGTGGACTCTTTCCTTACAAGGCTGGCCCTTAGAAATTTGCTACAAGCAGAATAAAAAGAATCCAGTCGCACAAGGGCTTGCTGAGCTCCACGACTGTACTGCTAGAGATCCTGGGGAAGAATTATCAGAAGATGATTTTCTGGAAGAACAATTGCTTTCCCCATATAAAATGTACAATGAGGACCATTGTCAAACATTACCTTGGGTATATGTTGATGGTTGTTCTTACCATGCCACTATTGATAATGAGCGCAGATTAGTCGCTGGCATTGGTATAACGGGGGCAAATGGATTCCCAAATATATCTGTAGGTTTCAACATTGGACCAAGATCCAGTCAAGTTGCAGAACTAACTGCTGTTTTCAAAACCATTGAAATGGCTATTGAACATGGTATTCATGAATTTGTGATCATAACTGACTCAAATTATGTGCGTGACAGTTTTGTTGAATACCTGCCAACTTGGAAAAGAAATGGCATGCAGAAAAGCAATAACAAACCAGTCAAGCATGGCAAGTTGTTCTGCGAGATTGATAATCTGGTAGTATCCAATGATTTAACCATACACTGGAAAAAGACCAAGGGTCATTCCAGAGTTCTAGGTCCTGATAAGGAAGGCAATGACCTTGCGGACTCATTAGCCAAACAAGGAGCCATAACTGGAGAACTCCTTAATATTGACCACTTAATGGGTGCAGTTCAGGTAGAAGCCATTACCAGAAACCAGGCAAAACAACAGAGTGAGCCTAACTTGGTACAATGGAGTCAGGAATCTCCTAGTGAGGATCTGATCACTAGTCAAAAAGAAGACCCCATTGTAGGCATCTTCTATAAACACATAGAAGATCCTGAAAGCAACCCCATCTCAAAAGATGATTGTATTGGCAAAGAAGATCTTAGAATCTTAATAAAATCTAGATCACAATTCAAGTTACAGGATGGTTTGTTAATTAGAACCTCCAAAACTGGCATCCAGCAGTGGGTAGTACCCACCAAGTTCAGAGGTCTAATGCTTCAACATGCCCATGATGCTCCCACATCTGGTCATCGTGGTGCCAAACTCACGTATGAAATATTACGTGATTACGCTTTTTGGCCACACATGTTGAAAGATGTTCAAACCTACTGTCAAGGGTGTTTAATCTGTCCACAGTTCCAACCCACTGCACCAACGCATAGAGCGCCATTGCAGAAGAGGGGGATGGTAATGCCATGGTCAGATATACAAATTGATTTTATCGGTCCGGTAACAAGATCATCAAGAGGTAACAAGTACATGTTAACAGTGACATGCCTGTTCACTAAATGGGTAGAGTGCATTAGTGCACCTAACAATAGTGCTGAAACATGTGCAGCATTGCTCATCAACCATGTATTTTCCAGATTTGGTTTGCCCCAAAGAATCGAATCAGATCGGGGGACCCACTTCACTAACGAAGTGATGACAAAAATGTGGAAAATACTAGGGGTTAAAAGAAAGCTCCATATTGCTTATAGAGCTGCCTCAAGTGGTGGTGTAGAGCGTTACAACCAATCCATTGTTAAAATCCTCAAAAAGTTTGTGAGTGAAACAGGTAAAGACTGGGATATAAAACTACCTCTAGTCTTAATGGCATTAAGAGCAACTCCAAGTAGTGCTACCAAGATGTCACCTTTTGAGCTGATGACTGGTAGAAGAATGGTTCTACCTCAGCATCTGCTGTACCGTACATCAGACCAAAATTTGATAAACGCTGCCAATACACATCAATATGTGGAAAACTTAAGAAAGCACCTGCAATATGCCTTTGCATTTGCTCAAAGGAATTTAGAAAGAGCCGCAACTGCCACTAAAACCTATTATGATCTCAAAACATCCAAAAAGGAATATGAAATAAATGATAAAGTTTATCTTTATAACTTTGGAAGAGATCAGGTTAGGGAGAAGAAATTTCTTCCCTCATGGAAAGGTCCTTTCGTCATTACTGACAAAATATCTCCAGTGGCCTATAAAATACGGATCCCCAAAAATGAAGGTTTCATAGATAAATGGGTACATATCAATCAATTGCGGGCATGTCATCCCAGATCCCAACTACAAGTCATAGAGGGAGAATGAAGTGTCATATCCCCAAATGCACTAAAGACATACTGTAATTTAAAGATGCCTAACTGATAAACATGAAAGCTCAAAATAACAAACTTTCTTCATAAGAGACTGTCTATGAGGTATACGGTTGATCCTCATCAAATACCACTGACTTTAAGCCAATTCAAATACATGTGTCCTACATCTATTTGAAGTTGGAAGGGGGATTTATGTCAGAGTATATGAATATTATGATGAATATTACATATGTGTACATATATGTATATAAATATATATATATATATATATATATATATATATATATGTATGTATATATATGTGTATATTTTATACACTGTATATGTTA
>NW_026510927.1:170000-270733 GCF_027579735.1 Bombina bombina
AAAAGTGTTGAGTCAAATATGGCGCGAAGTGGAGAGTGGGACTTGTATTACATGGCTTAAACATGGTGCACATAGATTTTTCCAAAAAATAAAAAGGAAGTTAGTTATATTATGTTGTGTATTTATTACATTTTTATCTCTATATCTATTAGTGCCACAAGTTTGGGGCAAAACGTTGCACCGAATATGTATAAATAATATTGTAATGAGACAAAGTAAATTCCTGGAGATAGGAAGAGAAAGAGAGGCGCCTCTAAGTGCAGTATCACCAGAGTATGAACAGAAATATGTATGATGTCAAAGACACTCACATTTGATGAAGCACACATCCCCATAGCCTCTAGATGGCAGCACTATTTCCTGCCACGTTGTTCTACAGACACCTACCTAGGTATCTCTACAACAAAGAATATGATGAGAACAAAGCAATTCTGATAATAGAAGTAAATTGAAAACTTTTATAAAGTTATATGTTCTGTCTGTTTTACAAATGAATACGACTGGGTTTCATATCCCTTTAATTCTGTTCCTTTTTACATTGTTTTATCATTTGTTTAAGGAGTGAATGTTAAGACACTGAGGTTCTGCGGCTTTGCATGTTCAGCTTGCGCAGAGTAAATACACAGGAAGCACAATCCTGTGTAAAGGCCTCTAGCGTGAGGCTGATTAGGGGTCTCCCCAGTACGGTGCAGAACTGAGCCTCTCCTGGCTACTGCCTGCTGGATATACAGCGGGTTTCTCTGGTGTATATTTCATCTTGCGCCTAGGATGCGGCTTGTTACATCAGCTCTGTACATACAAACCATAGACAATGAGGCCTCAGAGGAAGAGGCCGACTAGAGGAACAAATATAATTCCCAACCCAAAACCTGTACCCTCCTCACATCCTGGTATTCTCCAGCAGTGATGGAATTTCAGGACCCAGTTGCAGCCTGCTACCCCCCCCCCCCTCACACCAGGATAACAGACCTCGAGGACCCAATCTCTCTTACTGAGCCCTCACTAACTTTCTGACCTCCATGACCCGGTCGCGCCTGTAACCTTAGTGACCGTGAAAGTTCCGCCACTTCATAGTGCTTTTATTTCTGCTCTCATATAGGGCTAGATTACAAGTGGAGCACTAATTTGCCCATGTATGGGAGCGCACGATAAATAAACAGCCATTACAAGTTACTGGTTAAGTTTAAGGGGCATATTTATCAATGTGCGAGCAGACATGATACGAAGTAAAGTATCACATCAAAAGACATCGATAAATGCAGACAGCATACGCTGTCGGCATTTATCATTGCACCAGCAGTTCTTGTGAACGTCTGGTGCAATGCCGCCCCCAGCAGATTTGCGGCCAATCGGCTGCTGGCAGGGGGTGTTAACCAACCCAATCGTATTAGATCTGGTTAATTTCTGTCCGCTGCCTCAGAGCAGGCGGACAAGTTATGGAGCAGCGGTTTTTAGACCACTGCTTCATAACTTCTGTTTCCGGCAACCTTCAGGAGCTTGATAAATATGCCCCTATGTCAGTCTTTTATACTTTAGGCTCGTCGAAAACAAGGGGCTACAAGCTCCATACAGAGCTTAATAAATATGCCCCTAAGAATGTTCCCTAATTGCCCCAAAAATTAACTGTAGTGTTCTTAAATAAAAAAATAAAATAATGAGCGATTTTATTTAATTAAATAATAACTGCACAAAGCAGTTAGAAGGGCTTAAAGTGTGGTTGTGGGGTGTTAGGAAAAAATATGGTACTAAAAAGCGCCTTCACATTGCAGTCTATGGGGACTTTGATACAGCTGTTAATATATTGTTGCGCAACTTGCTAGGTTCTCTGCTGTGTTTCACAGCATCAAACCAAGGCTAAAATTCGTAAGAGAAAAGCTACCCTACCACATGTGCATGCGCCGTATTATTGAGTGGAGCGAAGATATTGTTACTGACTGTGCCCTATTCTTACAGAAGGTCAGTGTGGAAGATAACGCACCCTATGTTACTGACTGTGCTCTATTCTTACAGCAGGTCAGTGTGCAAGATAACGCATCCTGTGTTACTGACTGTGTTCTATTCTTACAGCAAGTCAGTGTAAAAGATAATGCACCGTGTGTTACTGATTGTGCTCTTTTCTTACAGCAGGTAAGTGTGTAAGATAACGCATCTGTGTTACTGACTGTGCTCTATACTTACAGCAGGTCAGTGTGCAAGATAACGCACCTGTGTTCCTGACTGTGCTCTATACTTACAGCAGGTCAGTGTGCAAGATAACGCACCCTGTGCTTCTGAGTGTGATCTATTCTTACAGCAGGTCAGTGTGCACAATAACGAATCTGTGTTACTGACTGTGCTTTTTTCTTACAGCAGGTCAGTGTGCAAGATAACACACCTGTGTTACTGACTGTGCTTTATTCTTAAAGCAGGTCAGCGTGCAAGATAACGCACCCTGTGTTCTATTCTTACAGCAGGTCAGTGTGCACAATAACGAATCTGTGTTACTGACTGTGCTTTATTCTTACAGCAGGTCAGTGTGCAAGATAACACACCCTGTGTTCTATTCTTACAGCAGGTCAGTTTGCAAGATAACGCATCCTGTGTTACTGACTGTGCTCCATTCATAAAGCAGGTCAGTGTGCAAGATAACGCACCCTGTGTTACTGATTGAGTTCTATTCTTACAGCAGATAAGTTTGTAAGATAACGTACCTGTGTTACTGACTGTGTTCTATTCTTACAGGAGGTCAGTGTAAAAGATAACGCACCATGTGTTACTGACTGTGCTCTATTCTTACAGCTGGTCAGTGTGCAAGATAAAGCACCATGACAAACTGAGTGTGCTCTATTCTTACAGCAGGTCAGTGTGCAAGATAACGCACCTTGTGTTACTGACTGTGCTCTATTCTTACAGCAGGTCAGGGTGCAAGATAACGCACCCTGTGTTATTGACTGAGTTCTATTCTTACAGCAGGTAAGTTTGCAAGATAAATCACCTGTGTTACTGACTGTGTTATATTCTTACAGCAGGTCAGTGTGCAAGATAACACACATGTCTTACTGAATGTGCTCTATTCTTACAGCAGGTCAGTGTAAAAGATAACGCACCATGTGTTACTGACTGTGCTCTACTCTTACAGCTGGTCAGTGTAAAAGATAACGCACCATGTGTTACTGACTGTGGTCTATTCTTACAGCAGTTCAGTGTGCAAGATAACGCACCCTGTGTTACTGAGTGTTCTCTATTCTTACAGCAGGTCAGAGTGCAAAATAATGCACCCTGTGTTACTGACTGAGTTCTATTCTTACAGCAGGTAAGTTTGCAAGAAAACACACCTGTTTTACTGACTGTGTTCTATTCTTACAGGAGGTCAGTGTGCAAGATAACGCACCATGTGTTACTGACTGTGCTCTATTCTTACAGCAGGTCAGTGTAAAAGATAACGCACCATGTGTTACTGACTGTGCTATATGCTTACAGCAGGTCAGTGTGCAAGATAACGCACCCTGTGTTACTGAGTGTGCTCTATTCTTACAGCAGGTCAGTGTGCAAGATAACGCACCTGTATTACTGATTGTGCTCTATTCTTACAGCAGGTCAGTGTGCAAGATAATGCACACTGTGTTACTGACTGTATTCTATTCTTACAGCAGGTCATTGGGCAAGATAACGCACCTGTGTTACTGATTGTGCTCTATTCTTACAGCAGGTCAGTGTGCAAGATAACACACCCTGTGTTACTGACAGTGCTCTATTCTTAATGCAGGTAAGTTTGCAAGATAATACACACTGTGTTACTGACGGTGTTCTATTCTTACAGCAGGTCATTGTGCAAGATAATGTACCTGTGTTACTGACTGTGCTCTATTCTTACAGCAGGTCAGTGTGCAAGATAATGTACCTGTGTTACTGACTGTGCTATATTCTTACAGCAGGTCAGTGTGCAAGATAACGCACCTGTGTTACTTATTTTGCTCTATTCTAACAGCAGCTCAGTGTACAAGATACTACTCCCTATGTTACTGACTGTGCTCTATTCTTACAGCAGGTCAGTTTGCAAGATAATGCACCCTTTGTTGCTGACTGTGTTCTATTCTTACAGCAGGCCAATGTGCAAGATAATGCAGTTTTGTTACTGACTGTGCTCTATTCTTACAGCTGGTCAGTGTGCAAGATAACGCACCCTGTGTTACTGACTGTGCACTATTCTTACAGCAGGTAAGTTTGCAAGATAACTCACCTGTGTTACTGACTGTGTTCTATTCTTACAGCAGGTCAGTGTGCAAGATAACGCACCATGTGTTACTGACTGTGCTCTATTCTTACAGCTGGTCAGTGTGCAAGATAATGCACCATGTGTTACTGAGTGTGCTCTATTCTTACAGCAGTTCAGTATGCAAGATAAAGCACACTGTGTTACTGACTGTGCTCTATACTTACAGCAAGTCAGTGTGCAAGATAACGCACCTGTGTTACTGATTGTGCTCTATTCTTACAGCAGGTCAGTGTGCAAGATAATGCACCCTGTGTTACTGACTGAGTTCTATTCTTACAGCAGGTAAGTTTGCAAGATAACGCACCTGTGTTACTGACTGTGTTCTATACTTACAGGAGGTCAGTGTGCAAGATAACGCACATGTGTTACTGACTGTGCTCTATTCTTACAGCTGGTCAGTGTGCAAGATAACGCATCATGTGTTACTGATTGTGCTCTATTCTTACAGCAGGTCAGTGTGCAAGATAACGCACTCTGTGTTACTGAGTGTGCTCTATTCTTACAGCAGGTCAGTGTGCAAGATAAGGCACCCTGTGTTACTGCCTGAGTTCTATTCTTACAGCAGGTAAGTTTGCAAGATAACGCACCTGTTTAACTGACTGTGTTCTATTCTTACAGGAGGTCAGTGTGCAAGACAACGCACATGTGTTACTGACTGTGCTCTATTCTTACAGCAGGTCAGTGTAAAAGATAACGCACCATGTGTTACCGACTGTGCTCTTTTCTTATAGCAGGTCAGTGTGCAAGATAACGGACCATGTGTTACTGACTGTGCTTTATGCTTACAGCAGGTCAGTGTGCAAGATAACACACCCTGTGTTACTGATTGTGCTCTATTCTTACAGCTGGTCAGTGTGCAAGATAACACACCCTGTGTTACTGATTGTGTTCTATTCTTACAGCATGTCATTGTGCAAGAAAATGCACCTGTGTTACTGATTGTGCTCTATTCTTAAGGCAGGTCAATGTGCAAGATAACACACCCTGTGTTACTGACTGTGCTCTATTCTTACAGCAGGTCAGTGTGCAAGATAATGCACCTTTGTTACTGATTGTGCTCTATTCTTACAGCAGGTCAGTGTGCAAGATAACACACCCTGTGTTACTGACTGTGCTCTATTCTTAATGCAGGTAAGTTTGCAAGATAATACACACTGTGTTACTGACTGTGTTCTATTCTTACAGCAGGTCATTGTGCAAGATAATGTACCTGTGTTACTGACTGTGCTCTATTCTTACAGCAGGTCAGTGTGCAAGATAACGCACCTGTGTTACTGATTGTGCTCTATTCTAACAGCAGCTCAGTGTACAAGATAATACTCCCTATGTTACTGACTGTGCTCTATTCTTACAGCAGGTCAGTTTGCAAGATAATGCACCCTTTGTTGCTGACTGTGTTCTATTATTACAGCAGGTCAATGTGCAAGATAATGCAGTTTTGTTACTGACTGTGCTCTATTCTTACAGCTGGTCAGTGTGCAAGATAACGCACCATGTGTTGCTGAGTGTGCACTATTCTAACAGCAGGTCAGTGTGCAAGATAACGCACCCTGTGTTACTGACTGTGCACTATTCTTACAGCAGGTAAGTTTGCAAGATAACTTACCTGTGTTACTGACTGTGTTCTATTCTTACAGCAGGTCAGTGTGCAAGATAACGCACATGTGTTACTGACTGTGTTCTATTCTTACAGCAGTTCAGTATGCAAGATAAAGCACACTGTGTTACTGACTGTGCTCTATACTTACAGCAAGTCAGTGTGCAAGATAACGCACATGTGTTACTGATTGTGCTCTGTTCTTACAGCAGGTCAGTGTGCAAGATAATGCACCCTGTGTTACTGACTGAGTTCTATTCTTACAGCAGGTAAGTTTGCAAGATAACGCATCTGTGTTACTGACTGTGTTCTATTCTTACAGGAGGTCAGTGTGCAAGATAACGCACATGTGTTACTGACTGTGCTCTTTTATTACAGCAAGTCAGTGTAAAAGATAACGCACCATGGCCTAGATTTGGAGTTTGGCGTTAGCCGTGAAAACCAGCGTTAGAGGCTCCTAACGCTGGTTTTAGGCTACCGCCGGTATTTGGAGTCGTGTAGGTAAGGGTCTAACGCTCACTTTTCAGCCGCGACTTTTCCATACCGCAGATCCCCCTACGCCATTTGCGTATCCTATCTTTTCAATGGGATCTTTCTAACGCCGGTATTTAGAGTTGTTTCTGAAGTGAGCGTTAGAGCTCTAACGACAAAACTCCAGCCGCCGAAAAAAAGCAGGAGTTAAGAGCTTTCTGGGCTAACGCCGGTTCATAAAGCTCTTAACTACTGTACCCTAAAGTACACTAACACCCATAAACTACCTATGTACCCCTAAACTGAGGTCCCCCCACATCGCCGCAACTCGATAAAAATTTTTTAACCCCTAATCTGCCGACCGCCACCTACGTTATCCTTATGTACCCCTAATCTGCTGTCCCTAACACCGCCGACCCCTGTATTATATTTATTAACCCCTAACCTGCCCCCCTCAACGTCGCCGCCAGCTACTTACAATAATTAACCCCTAATCTGCCGACCGCAAAGCGCCGCCACCTACGTTATCCTTATGTACCCCTAATCTGCTGCCCCTAACACCGCCGACCCCTATATTATATTTATTAACCCCTAATCTGCCCCCCTCAACGTCGCCGACACCTGCCTACACTTATTAACCCCTAATCTGCCGAGCGGACCGCACCGCTACTATAATAAAGTTATTAACCCCTAATCCGCCTCACTAACCCTATCATAAATAGTATTAACCCCTAATCTGCCCTCCCTAACATCGCCGACACCTAACTTCAATTATTAACCCCTAATCTGACGACCGGAGCTCACCGCTATTATAATAAATGGATTAACCCCTAAAGCTAAGTCTAACCCTAACACTAACACCCCCCTAAGTTAAATATAATTTAAATCTAACGAAATTAATTAACTCTTATTAAATAAATTATTCCTATTTAAAGATAAATTCTTACCTGTAAAATAAATCCTAATATAGCTACAATATAAATTATAATTATATTATAGCTATTTTAGGATTTATATTTATTTTACAGGCAACTTTGTAATTATTTTAACCAGGTACAATAGCTATTAAATAGTTAAGAACTATTTAATAGTTACCTAGTTAAAATAATAACAAAATTACCTGTAAAATAAGTCCTAACCTAAGTTATAATTAAACCTAACACTACCCTATCAATAAATTAATTAAATAAAATACCTACAATTACCTACAATAAAACCTAACACTACACTATCAATAAATCTATTAAATACAATTTCTACAAATAACTACAATTACATAAACTAACTAAAGTACAAAAAATAAAAAAGAACTAAGTTACAAAAAATAAAAAAATATTTACAAACATAAGAAAAATATTACAACAATTTTAAACTAATTACACCTACTCTAAGCCCCCTAATAAAATAACAAAGACCCCCAAAATAAAAAAATGCCCTACCCTATTCTAAATTAATAAATTTAAAAGCTCTTTTACCTTACCAGCCCTGAACAGGGCCCTTTGGGGGGCATGCCCCAAGAAGAATACAATACCCCCCCCCAACATTACAACCCACCACCCACATACCCCTAATCTAACCCAAACCCCCCTTAAATAAACCTAACACTAAGCCCCTGAAGATCTTCCTACCTTGTCTTCACCTCACCGGGTATCACCGATCGGTCCTGGCTCCGATATCTTCATCCAACCCAAGCGGGGGCTAGACATCCACTGAAGAAGTCCAGAAGAGGGTCCAAAGTCTTCCTCCTATCCGGCAAGAAGAGGACATCCGGACCGGCAAACATCTTCATCCAAGCGGCATCTTCGATCTTCTTCCATCCGGTGCGGAGCGGGTCCATGTTGAAGCAGCCGACGCGGATCCATCCTCTTCTTCCGGCGTCTCCCGACGAATGACGGTTCCTTTAAGGGACGTCATCCAAGATGGCGTCCCTCGAATTCCGATTGGCTGATAGGATTCTATCAGCCAATCGGAATTAAGGTAGGATATTCTGATTGTTCCGATCAGCCAATAGAATGCGAGCTCAATCTGATTGGCTGATTGGATCAGCCAATCGGATTGAACTTGATTCTGATTGGCTGATTCCATCAGCCAATCAGAATATTCCTACCTTAATTCCGATTGGCTGATAGAATCCTATCAGCCAATCGGAATTCGAGGGACGCCATCTTGGATGACGTCATTTAAAGGAACCGTCATTCGTCGTTCAGTCGTCGGCCAGGATGGATGTTCCGCGGTGGAGGTCTTCAGGATGCTGCCGCTTCGCTCCGGATGGATGCCGCTTGGATGAAGACTTCAATCGGATGGAAGAACTCTTCTGCCCCGCTTGGATGAAGACTTCAGCCGGATCATGGACCTCTTCAGCCCCCCGCTTGGGCTTGGATCAGGACATCGGAGGAGCTCTTCTGGACCGATCGGTGAACCTGGTATGGTGAAGACAAGGTAGGATGATCTTCATGGGCTTAGTGTTAGGTTTATTTAAGGGGGGTTTGGGTTAGATTAGGGGTATGTGGGTGGTGGGTTGTAATGTTGGGGGGGGGTATTGTATGTTTTTTTTTACAGGCAAAAGAGCTGATTTTCTTGGGGCATGCCCCGCAAAGGGCCCTGTTCAGGGCTGGTAAGGTAAAAGAGCTTTTAAATTTATTAATTTAGAATAGGGTAGGGCATTTTTTTATTTTGGGGGGCTTTGTTATTTTATTAGGGGGCTTAGAGTAGGTGTAATTAGTTTAAAATTGTTGTAATATTTTTCTTATGTTTGTAAATATTTTTTTATTTTTTGTAACTTAGTTCTTTTTTATTTTTTGTACTTTAGTTAGTTTATGTAATTGTAGTTATTTGTAGAAATTGTATTTAATTTATTTATTGATAGTGTAGTGTTAGGTTTTATTGTAGGTAATTGTAGGTATTTTATTTAATTAATTTATTGATAGGGTAGTGTTAGGTTTAATTATAACTTAGGTTAGGACTTATTTTACAGGTAAATTTGTTATTATTTTAACTAGGTAACTATTAAATAGTTCTTAACTATTTAATAGCTATTGTACCTAGTTAAAATAATTACAAAGTTGCCTGTAAAATAAATATTAATCCTAAAATAGCTATAATATAATTATAATTTATATTGTAGCTATATTAGGATTTTTTTTACAGGTAAGTATTTAGCTTTAAATAGGAATAATTTATTTAATAAGAGTTAATTAATTTCGTTAGATTTAAATTATATTTAACTTAGGGGGGTGTTAGGGTTAGACTTAGCTTTAGGGGTTGATACATTTATTAGAATAGCGGTGAGCTCCGGTCGGCAGATTAGGGGTTAATAATTGAAGTTAGGTGTCGGCGATGTTAGGGAGGGCAGATTAGGGGTTAATACTATTTATGATAGGGTTAGTGAGGCGGATTAGGGGTTAATAACTTTATTATAGTAGCGCTCAGGTCCGCTCGGCAGATTAGGGGTTAATAAGTGTAGGCAGGTGTCGGCGACGTTGAGGGGGGCAGATTAGGGGTTAATAAATATAATATAGGGGTCGGCGGTGTTAGGGGCAGCAGATTAGGGGTACATAAGGATAACGTAGGTGGCGTCGCTTTGCGGTCGGCAGAGTAGGGGTTAATTATTGTAAGTAGCTGGCGGCGACGTTGTGGGGGGCAGGTTAGGGGTTAATAAATATAATATAGGGGTCGGCGGTGTTAGGGGCAGCAGATTAGGGGTACATAGGGATAATGTAAGTTGCGGCGGTTTACGGAGCGGCAGATTAGGGGTTAATAATATAATGCAGGGGTCAGCGATAGCGGGGGCGGCAGATTAGGGGTTAATAAGTGTAAGGTTAGGGGTGTTTAGACTCGGGGTACATGTTAGAGTGTTAGGTGCAGACGTAGGAAGTGTTTCCCCATAGGAAACAATGGGGCTGCGTTAGGAGCTGAACGCAGCTTTTTTGCAGGTGTTAGGTTTTTTTTCAGCTCAAACAGCCCCATTGTTTCCTATGGGAGAATCGTGCACGAGCACGTTTTTGAGGCTGGCCGCGTCCGTAAGCAACTCTGGTATCGAGAGTTGCATTTGCGGTAAAAATGCTCTACGCTCCTTTTTTGGAGCCTAACGCAGCATTTTTTTGAACTCTCGATACCAGAGTTAATTTTATGGTGCGGCCAGAAAAAAGCCCGCGTAGCGTTAACAGCCCATCTACCGCCAAACTCCAAATCTAGGCCCATGTGTTACTGACTGTGCTCTATTCTTACAGCTGGTCAGTGTGCAAGATAACGCACCATGTGTTTCTGAGTGTGCTCTATTCTTACAGCAGGTCAGTGTGCAAGATAACACACCCTGTTTTACTGTCTGAGTTCTATTCTTACAGCAGGTAAGTTTGCAAGATAACGCACCTGTGTTACTGAGTGTTCTATTCTTACAGCAGGTCAGTGTGCAAGATAACGCACTCTGTGTTACTGAGTGTGCTCTATTCTTACAGCAGGTAAGTTTGCAAGATAACGCACCTGTGTTACTGACTGTGTTCTATTCTTACAGGAGGTCAGTTTGCAAGACAACGCACATGTGTTACTGACTGTGCTCTATTCTTACAGCAGGTCAGTGTAAAAGATAACGGACCATGTGTTACTGACTGTGCTTTATGCTTACAGCAGGTCAGTGTGCAACATAACACACCCTGTGTTACTGATTGTGCTCTATTCTTACAGCTGGTCAGTGTAAAAGATAACGCACCATGTGTTGCTGAGTGTGCTCTATTCTTACAGCAGTTCAGTATGCAAGATAAAGCACACTGTGTTACTGACTGTGCTCTATACTTACAGCAAGTCAGTGTGCAAGATAACGCACCTGTGTTACTGATTGTGCTCTATTCTTACAGCAGGTAAGTTTGCAAGATAACGCTTCTGTGTTACTGACTGTGTTCTATTCTTACAGGAGGTCAGTGTGCAAGATAACGCACATGTGTTACTGACTGTGCTTTTTTATTACAGCAGGTCAGTGTAAAAGATAACGCACCATGTGTTACTGATTGTGCTCTATTCTTACAGCAGGTCAGTGTGCAAGATAACGCACTCTGTGTTACTGAGTGTGCTCTATTCTTACAGCAGGTCAGTGTGCAAGTTAATTCACCCTGTGTTTCTGACTGTGTTCTATTCTTAATGCAGGTCAGTGTGCAAGATAACGCACCCTGTGTTACTAACTGTGCTCTATTCTTACAGCTGGTCAGTGTGCAAGATAACGCACCATGTGTTGCTGAGTGTGCTCTATTCTTACAGCAGGTCAGTGTGCAAGATAACGCACCCTGTGTTACTGATTGTGCTCTATTCTTACAGCAGGTCAGTTTACAAGATAATGCTCCCTGTGTTACGGATTGTGCTCTATTCTTACAGCAGGTGATTGAACAAGATAACGTACCCTGTGTTACTGACTGTGCACTATTTTTACAGCAGGTCAGTGTGTAAGATAACGCACCCTGTGTTACTGACTGTGTTCTATTCTTACAGCAGGTCAGTGTGAAAGATAACACTCCTGTGTTACTGATTGTGCTCTATTCTTACAGCAGGTCAGTGGGCAAGATAACACACCTGTGTTACTAATTGTGCCCTATTTTACAGCAGGTCAGTGTGCAAGATAATGCACCCTTTTTTAACTGACTGTGCAGGTCAGTGTGCAAGATAATGTACCTTCTTACAGCAGGTCAGTGTGCAAGATAATGCACCTTCTTACAGCAGGTCAGTGTGTAAGATAATGCACCATGTGTTACTGACTGTGATCTATTCTTACAGCAGGTCAGTGTGCAAGATAACGCACCCCGTGTTACTGATTGTGTTCTATTCTTACAGCATGTCAGTGTGCAAGAAAATGCACCTGTGTTACTGATTGTGCTCTATTCTTAAGGCAGGTCAATGTGCAAGATAACACACCCTGTGTTACTGACTGTGCTCTATTCTTACAGCAGGTCAGTGTGCAAGATAACGCACCTTTGTTACTGATTGTGCTCTATTCTTACAGCAGGTCAGTGTGCAAGATAACACACCTGTGTTATTAATTGTGCCCTATTTTACAGCATGTCAGTGTGCAAGATAATGCACCCTTTTTTAACTGACTGTGCAGGTCAGTGTGCAAGATAATGCACCTTCTTACAGCAGGTCAGTGTGCAAGATAATGCACCTTCTTACAGCAGGTTAGTGTGTAAGATAATGCACCATGTGTTACTGACTGTGATCTATTCTTACAGCAGGTCAGTTTACAAGATAATGCTCCCTGTGTTACGGATTGTGCTCTATTCTTACAGCAGGTGTTTGAACAAGATAACGCACCTGTGTTACTAATTGTGCCCTATTTTACAGCAGGTCAGTGTGCAAGATAATGAACACTTTTTCAACTGACTGTGCAGGTCAGTGTGCAAGATAATGCACCTTCTTACAGCAGGTCAGTGTGCAAGATAATGCACCTTCTTACAGAAGGTCAGTGTGTAAGATAATGCACCATGTGTTACTGACTGTGATCTATTCTTACAGCAGGTCAGTGTGCAAGATAACGCACCCTGTGTTACTGATTGTGTTCTATTCTTAGAGCATGTCAGTGTGCAAGAAAATTCACCTGTGTTACTGATTGTGCTCTATTCTTAAGGCAGGTCAATGTGCAAGATAACACACCCTGTGTTACTGACTGTGCTCTATTCTTACAGCAGGTCAGTGTCCAAGATAACGCACCTTCTTACAGCAGGTCAGTGTATAAGATAATGCACCCTTTTTAACTGACTGTGAAGGTCAGTGTGCAAGATAATGCACCTTCTTACAGCAGGTCAGTGTGTAAGATAATTCACCATGTGTTACTGACTGTGATCTATTCTTACAGCAGGTCAGTGTGCAAGGTAACGCACCCTGTGTTACTAATTGTGCTCTATTCTTACAACAGGTCAGTGTGCACGATAATGCACCCTGTGTTACTGATTGTGATCTATTCTTACAGCAGTTCAGTGTGCACGATAATGCACCCTGTGTTACTGACTGTGCTCTATTCTTACAGCAGTTAAGTGTGCAAGATAACGCACCCTATGTAACTGACTGTGCTCTATTCTTATAGCAGGTCAGTGTGCAAGATAACGCACCCTATGTTACTGACTGTGCTCTATACGTACAGCAGGTCAGTGTGTAAGGTAATGCACCTGTGTTACTGACTGTGCTCTAATCTTACAGGAGGTCAGTGTACAAGATAACTCACCCTGTGTTACTGATTGTGATCTATTCTTACAGCAGCTCAGTGTGCAAGATAACACACCATGTGTTACTGACTGTGTTATATGCTTACAGCATGTCAGGGTGCAAGATAACGCACCCTATGTTAATGACTGTGCTCTACACTTACAGCAGGTCAGTGTGCAAGATAATGCACCTGTGTAACTGACTGTGCTCTATTTTTACAGCAGAACAGTTGCAAGATAACGCACCTGTGTTAATGACTGTGCTCTAGTCTAACAGCAGGTCAGTGTGCAAGATAATGCACCCTGTGTTATTGACTATGCTCTATTCTTACAGCAGGTCAGTGTGCAAGGTAATACACCCTGTGTTACTGATTGTGCTCTATACTTTCATCAGATCAGTGTGCAAGATAATGCACCCTGTGTTACTGACTGTGCTCTATTCTTTCAGCAGGTTAGTGTGTAAAATACTGCACCTATGTTACTGATTGTGCTCTATTCTTACAGCAGGTCACTGTGTAAGATAATGAACCCTGTGTTACTGACTGTGCTCTATTCTTACTGCAGGTCAGTGTGCTTGATGCTTCCACTTCACAATAATAACACTTACAGATTCTGGGCAGATCTTGTAGTAAAGTAATATCAAGAACCAACTTATGAAGTTGGCATTCTATGACAGTGCCATGTTTAAAATCCATTAGCTCTTCAGTATGGCCCATTGTACTGCTTATGATTGTATACGGAGAATGCATGGCTATGAGCAGGATTTTATGCACCCAATAGCATTGGATATGGCTGTAACACCTGAACTTGATAATTTGTAGATGTGTCCACATACTTTTAGCCATATTTAATTTATATTGTGAGAGATTATATGGGGTGCGATAATTGCTGCACAGTCTCTATCCTGGAAAGTGAGCTAACACATAACCGTACAAAGGGCTAATATTTGTACTTGTACATTGTGTTTATGATGTTCATTTGGGTTCACTGAGGTGGAGTATTTAAAGAGGAGGCTGGGTCTGTTCTTCATCCCACTAATAGTGCAGATTTTCTGGTGAGTTAAAGGAACAGTCTAGCCAAAATTAAACTTACATGAGTCAGATGGGGCATGCAATTTTAAACAACTTTCCAATTTACTTTCATTATCAAAATTGCTTTGTTCTCTTGTTATTCTTTGTTAAAAGCTAACCCTAGGTAGTATCATATGATGATTGCTAATCCCTTAAAGGCTGCCTCTTATCTCAGTGCATTGAGAGAGCACTGAAATGCAAGTCTATAAAAATAACTGAGATAAGGGGGCGGTTTGCAGAAACTTAGATACAAGGGGGCATATTTAACAAATGTCTGTCGGACCTGATCCGACAGTGCGGATCATGTCCGACAGACATCGCTGAATGCGGAGAGCAATACGCTCTCTGGCCTCTAGTTATCAAGCTCCGTAAGGAGCTTGATGGCCCTTGTTTCTGGCGAGTCTTCAGGCTCACCAGAAACAGCAGTTATGAAGCAGCGGTCACAAAGACCGCTGCTCCATAAACTGTCCGCCTGCTCTGAGCAGGCGGACACACATTGCCGGAAATCAACCCAATCAAGTATGATCGGGTTAATTGACACCCCCCTACTGGCGGCCTATTGGCCGCGAGTCTGCAGGGGGCGGCGTTGCACCAGCAGCTCTTGTGAGCTGCTGGTGCAATGCTGAATACGGAGAGCGTATTGCTCGCCGTATTCAGCGACGTCTGGCGGACCTGATCCGCAGTGTCGGATCAGGTCCGCCAGACCTTAATAACTAGAGGCCTTTGTCTTCAGCATTGCACCAGCAGCTCACAAGAACTGCTGGTGCAACGCCACGCCCTGCAGACTCACGGCCAGCAGGGGGGTGTCAATTAACCCGATCGTTCTAGATCGGGTTGAATTCCGGCGAGCAGGCGGACAGGGTTATGGAGCAGACGTCTTTAGAGCCTGCAGGCTCGCCGGAAACACGGGCCCTCAAGCTCCATCTGGAGCTTGATAAATGGGCCCCAAGGTAATCACAGAGGTTAAAAATATATTAATATAACCGTGTTGGTTATGCTAAACTGGGGAATGGGTAATAAATGGATTATCTATCTTTTCAAACAACAACAATTCTGGAATAGACTGACAGTATAAAGTGATTCTGTTCACTGATACTTCCTGTTTCCTGTTTATAAACACAGCACAAGCAAAGCTAGAGTGAGAAGGAAGAGACAGACTGCAGGTTTGAGGCTAAACCTGCTAAGGCGGATACTGCTGCTGTTTTTTATTTGTAAGCGGCACAGCACTAGCATTTAATTGTATGAGTGACCAATGTCATGGAACAATAGAGAAAACTGAAGCTGTGTCCTTAGGGGTTAAAGAGACATAAACACCTTGAGCAAGATTACATATGTTGAGTCGCCCGCAAAAGACGGTGCTGCCAGTTTTTAGTTCGGTATTGCTATCACATATACAGCACCACATATAAATGCGGCGCATATATTTCACCCAATGCCCGCTAATTTTTCTTCCGTAAACTAACATAGAACCGTGTCGCAATTCGGTATCACATATTCAATTGAGAAATTGAGAAATTTTACTCTATTTTCACCTCGCCACACATAGGCAGACGCAGCAAGCCTTGAATATGTGAGAACTGTAACCCCTGAAAATATTAACTAACGCCTAAAGCATGCACAATATCTATCTACCTGTCAGCCGCCAACCCCCACATCAATAACTTATAAAGTATATTAACCCTTAATCTGCCAACCACCACATTGAAAACATCTAATTAAATTAATCAAAATTTAATAAAATAAAAAAGTCTAACATTACAGAAAAAAATAAACCAAATTATCAAAAATTAAAAAATTAAACTTTATCTTATACCCCCATGAAAATAAAAAAAGCCCCCCAAAATAAAAACACCCCCTAATCTAATACTAAACTACCAATAGCCCTTAAAATGTCCTTTTGTATGGTATTGCCCTAAGGTAAACAGCTCTTTTGCATTTAAAAATAATGTCCCCCCTAACAGTAAACCCCCCCCACCACCAAAACCCCAAAAATATAAACACCCCCTAATCTAAACTACCAATAACCCCTATAAAGGCCTTTTGTAGGGCATTGCCCTAAATTAAACAGTTTTTTGGCTTTAAAAAGATACTAAGTCCCCCCTTACAGTAATCCCCCCAACCCACCAAAGCCCCCAAAATAAAAAAGCTAACACTAAAAAAAACTAAACTACCCATTGCACCTAAAGTGGCATTTGTATGGGCATTGCCCTTAAAAGGGCATTCAGCTCTTTTACAAGCCCATTAAATCCCTAATATATAAAAAAAAAAGCCTAACCCCCAAATAGGTACTCCTGGTTCCTGAAGTCCGGCGGAGAAGGTATTCTTCCAGGCGGTGAAGTCTTCTTCTAAGCAGCGATATCTTCTTCTAGTGCGGGGACCTCAAATCAGTCAATAGGAGTGCAAGGTACCCCATATTTAAATGTATACCTTGCATTCAATATTCAGTGTACGGCGGTGATCGTATGAAGAGGATCCTCCCTGCTCGATGGCTCTGTGGTCGCCGATCCTGTTTATTATTATTATTGTTATTATCAGGTATTTGTAGAGCGCCAAAATATTCCGCAGTGCTATAAACATAGGCGTTATACAAGGTAACATTTATAGGGGCTCAAATGGGTAGAGGTCCCTGCCGAGAGTTGCACTGTTGTAATCGGCTCTTATGCGGGTGATCTACAAACATCTGGGCTCCTAGGCTTACATGCTAAGGGGTTCAAGGGGATAGCAATAGAGTTAGGAAAGGTTAGTGTAGGTTGTATGCATCCCTGAATAGTACATTCTTTAGTGAGTGCTTAAAGCTTTCAAAACTAGGGGAGAGTCTTGTGGAGCGAGGCAGAGTTCCACAAGATGGGAGCCAGTCTGGAGAAGTCTTGTAAACGGGAATGTGAGGAGGTAATAAGAGAGGAGAGTAGGAGATTGTGGGCAGAGCAAAGGGGTCGGGAGGGAGGGTATCTGGGGACAAGATCTGAGATGTGGAGGGGAGCAGTGCAGTTGAGGGCTTTGTATTTCAGAGTGAGAATTTTGTGTTTAAGCCTGGAGGCAAGAGGAAGTCAGTGAAGTGATTGGCAGAGAGGTGCAGCAGATGAAGAGTGACGTGTAAGGAAGATGAGCCTGGCAGGGGCATTCATTATGGATTGTAAAGGAGCTAGGCTGCAGCTAGGGAGACCAGAGAGGATGTAGTTGCTGTAGTCGAGGCGGGAAAAGATGAGAGTGAATTACAATCTTAGTTGTGTCTTGTGGAAGGAAATGTCTAATTTTAGAGATGTTTTTAAGATGGAAGCGGCAGGCTTTAGACAAGGACTGAATGTGAGTAGTGAAAGAAAGATCTAAGTCCAGTGTGACCCCAAGTCATCGAGCATGTGGGGTGGGGGTAATAATGGAGTTATCTACAGTTATAGAGTGTCACGTCACCGCCACACCGCTGCTTGCTATGGATGTTGCCATAGATGCAGTGGTGGTGACTTGTTGCTATGGTCGTTGCCATAGATGCAGGCGGTGGTTCAGAGCATGCAGCGATGACGTCAACGCCACACGCTGTCTCTCTCTTCTGGATACCACTCCTGATTATACCTGTGTGTCCTCCTTGGCGCCAATATGCGCCTATGTAAGTACTCCATTCACCTTACATAACTCCCCAAGTATAGGTGTTACTGTGTGTGCTCCTGGGTGCTATTATCTGTATATTACTGAATTGCCATAATGTTGCTGAACTCTGCCTGTCTGACTACACAGCTTGCTTTACCCCGAAGTACTGGATTTCCATAATGTTGCTGAACTACCTGTCTGACTACTCTGCTGCTTAACCCCTAAAGTACTGGATTGCCATAACCTTGCTGAACTCTGCCTGCCTGACTACTCTGTGTGCTTAACCCCTACAGTAATCTGCCTGTCTGACCATTCTATTGGTTTACCCCTGAACTGTTATATTACTGGATTTCCTTTTGTTGCCGTCTCCTGCCTGTTCCTAGTCCTTCTATTGGTTTACCCCTGAACTGTCATACTGCTGGATTTCCTTCCTGTTGCTGCTAAAGACTACCCTGCCTACTGTGAGTACTGCTTACCTCATTTTAAAAACTTTCTCTGCTCTGGGATATTTCCTATAATTTTTGCTTGACACCGGGATAAGAAGACTGCTGGCCAAGTTTGGTCTGATAGAGGAATATCCCACAAGCATTAGATTATACTTGGGCTATGGACCCAACTGAGGTAGCAAGAGCAGTTTATCTTCAAGGAAAGATGCTGGGAACCCATACCATACAATTGCAGAGTGTGGATTCTAAACTAGAGGCTATAAACGCTAAGCTCTCCACAATAGTTGCAGAGAAGGATGCTGCCAATAAGACTCCCTGATCCTTGCCTCCTGGTTTGCTCCAACCGTTATCCATTCCCAACCGTAGACACACATAACAATAGATTTAATTGTGGATCTCCCTCCTTCTGACAATCATATGGTTATCTGGGTTGTGGTGGATCGATTTTCCAGATTAGCTCATTTTGTACCCTTAAAGAAACTGCCATCTGCCCAAGAATTATCATCTCTTTTTTCTGTTACATGTGGTACGACTACATGGCATTCCAGTGAATATTGTTTCCGACAGAGGTCCACAATTCATCTCTACTTTTTGAAAAGCCTTTTGCAAGTTGATTAGAACCACTGTTTCCTTGTCCTCTGGCTACCATCCTATGACTAATGGGCTGACTGAGAGAGTGAATCAAGATCTCAAAGCCTAGCTCAGAACTATGGTGCTATTATTTGTATATTACTGAATTGCCATAACGTTGCTGAACTCTGCCTGTCTGACTACTCTGCTTGCTTAACCCCTGAAGAACTGTATTGCCATAACGTTGCTGAACTGCCTGTCTGACTACTCTGCTTGCTTAACCCCTAAAGTACTGGATTGTGATAACCTTGCTGAACTCTGCCTGCCTGACTACTCTGTGTGCTTAACCCCTAAAGTACTGGATTGTTATACTGTTGCTGGACTCTGCCTGCTTAACCCCTGAACAATTGAATTGTTATACTGCTACCAAACTCTGCCTGCCTGTCCATTCTATTGGTTTACCCCTGAACTGTTAAATTACTGGATTTCATTTTGTTACTGACTCCTGCCTGTTCCCGGTTCTTCTATTGATTTACCTTTGAACTGCCCTACTGCTGGATTTCCTTCCTGTTGCCGCTAAAGACTACCCTGCCTACTGTGAGTACTGCTTACCTCATTTTACACACTTTCTCTGCTCTGGGATATTTCCTATCATTTTAGATTGACACCGGGATAAGAAGACTACTGGCTAAGTTTGGTTCAATAGAGGAATATCCCACGAGCGTTCCATAGAGACGTTGGGGGTCGAGATTTTTGAAGAAGGGGGGAAAATAAGGAGCTTAGTTTTGGAGAGATTTAGCTTAAGGTAGTGAGAGGACATCCAAGATGAGCTATAAGAAAGACAGTTAGTGACACAGGTTTGCAAGGAAGAATATAGGTCTGGTGCAAAGAGGTAGATTTGTGTGTCATCGGCACACAAATAGTATTGAAACCCGTGGGACTTTATTAAGGAACCTAATGATGACGTGTAGATTGAGAAGATAATGGGACCGAAGACAGAGCCTTGCAGTACACCAACAGAAAGTGGTAACAGGGCAGAGGATGCCCCAGAGAAGGCTACACTATTGGTACGGTTAGACAGAAAGGAAGAGAACCACAAGCGCTGTGTCACAAATGCCAAAGGATTGGAGGGTTTGTAGCAAAAGAGGGTGGCCAACAGTATCAATGGCTGCAGACAGATCAAGGAGGATAAGCAGAGAGAAGTGGCCTTTAGATTTTGCTGTAAGTAGGTTGTTGGTAACCTTAATAATTGCTGTCTCTGTAGAGTGGTGGGGGCAAAATCCAGATTGCAGTGGGTCAAGGAAGCAGTTTAGTGTAAGGAAATGGGATAGATGTACATATACTAGCTTTTCGAGAAGCTTCGAGGAAAGAGAGAGTAGGGAAAAATGGTGGTAGTTGGATGGGGAGGTTGGATCAAGAGAAGGTTTTTTGAGGATATGTGTGACCAGTGTGTGTTTAAGAGATCAGGGATATATACCAGTGATGAAGGAGAGGTTAAAGATGTGTGTGAGTATAGGGGTTAGGGTAGAAGAGAGGGAGGGGAGTAGCTGTGAGGGGATGGCATCGAGGGGACAGGTAGTGAGGTGAGAGGATTGTATAGGAGCAGAAACTTCATCCTCTGTAATAGGGGCAAAAGAGATACATTTATGGCTGTGTGGGTTTTGGATGATTGTGAGGTTTTGAGGGGGTTTGAGACCGGTAGCATATTGAGAGCTGATTTCATTTCTGATGCAGTCTATTCTGTTTCTGAAGTAGCTGGAAAAATCCTGAGATGAGAGAGAAGTTGTAGTAGGAGGTGGGGTGGGCAGAGAAGAGTATTGAATGGGGAGAACAGACGTTTTGGGTTTGAAGAATGAGTAGAGATAAGAGTGGAGAAGTAATGTTGCTTATATAGATTAAGGGCAGAATAGTAAGAGTTCAAGATGAACATTGAAATAGTAAAGAGACACCCTAGGGGGGGGGTTGACAGACAAAAATTCCTAACAAGAGAGAACTATTTTGGATCCTAAAATTAGATACCAGATACCCCAAAGATATGAACCTCGAGTGGAATATTTCATATTTTACAATTTGATTTCTGAATCTTTCACTCTTGGTTTATCTGCCGATTCTCATAACCTCTTATATTGATTTTCTAATATTGATATCATTTGTTATATTTTAAACCTTTTTCACCATTACATAATGCACAGTCATAAACATAATATTATTTCTATATTCATATTGAATTGATATAGTTTATCAATATAAGTTAAAAATTAAATTTATTTTTTAGGCCCAATTGTCAATTGACTATACTAAATTCCAAGTCCTTCTAATCCTTTGAGCATTTTTCTAGAAATTTGTTCTATAAGTTTTATTTAAAATAATGTTTTTAGCTTTCTTATTTTGCAATACCACCTTTTGCTTTGGTGGAGCGTAGCCTATCGTGGACCGGATCTTGGTACCTGATTGGCTGAGTCCTCCTTAAAGTGTGAGCTGGATTGTTTGATGCAAAACGTGTCAAGACTGCCTTCTTCCTAGACCCCTGCATGTATATTGCATATCCCATGCCTTTTTAATCTTTGTCCCAATAAAGATTAATTTTTTTAATTCCCTCTGAGTGCTCAGGTCTTTCATTTTTCAAGATGACCTTGTAGTGAAGAAAGTCAGCTGAACTCCGTGATTTTCTCCAGTCTCGCTTAGCAGTACGGGAACATCTGCGTAGGTACCGTGTCAGAGGAGTATGCCAGGGCTGAAAATGAGTGTATTATTTCTGAGCTAAGGTAGGTGGGGCCAGATTGTCAAGGACCGATGTAAGGGTGGAGTTATAGTGGCAGATAGATTCATCAGGGCAGGAAAAGGAGGAGATTGAAGAGAGGAGAGTTTCAAGAGAGCTAGCGAGCTGTTTCTGATCTAATGACTTGATGCTTCTGTAAAGTTTGGTGTGAGGGGTAGAAGGAGGGAGAGTTGTAGGGAGGGATGTGATGTTACAAGTGAGGAGATGATGGTCAGAAAGAGGAAAATGGGAGTTTCTGAAGCTTGAGATAGTGCATTGATAGCTGAAAATCAAGGGAATGACCATCTTTGTGAGTGGGAGAGTCAGTCCATTGAGACAGGCCGAAAGAGGAAGTGAGTTGCAGAAGTTGTTTTGCAGAGGAGGCAGTGGGGTTGTCAACAGGGAGGTTGAAGTCGCCAAGAATAAGGGCAGGGGTGTCTGAGGAAAGGAAATAAGGTAGCCAGCAAAGTGATCTAGAAATAAAGTTGATGAGCCAAAACGTATAGAGAGGGGATAGAATAAGCAAATCGTGTGTTTCGAATAAAGAAAATGTGAGGGAAGAGAAGGGCTGTATTTGTTGAAACGTTCAATGAGAAGAAAGTAAAATACCAACTCCACCTCCTTGTCTATTATCAGACCTAGGAGTGTGACTTAATTGAAGCCCCCCATGTGATAGTGCAGCAGTGGAAGCTGTGTTTGAAAGAGAGAGCCAGGTTTCTGTGAGAAGATTGAGAGAGAGAGAGAGAGAGAGAGAGAGAGAGAGAGAGTGGGAGATAAAGAGGTCATGGATAGAAGTGAACTTGTTGTGAGAGTTCCAGAGTGCACAAGTGAAGGAGGTGGTGGCTTTAGATGCAAGAGGAATGAGATTAAGGTTACCAGAGTTTTGTTTTTGAAGTCTATTGAAAGGTATACGTGGGTGTGCAAGGGTGGGAAGTTGTGGGAGAAGTTGTGGGAGACCAGAATTAGGAGAGATGTCACCAGCAGCTAGTATGAGCAAGAGGGAGAGAGACATGAGATGAGATGCAGATTTTGCAGTAATGAGACTGTTTTGCTATGAGGTGCGAGGAAGAGAGAGAGTCTTTAGGAATGTGTGAAGTTCATGAATACAAAAGTAAAGTGAGGTTAAGAGAGATGGACTAATGAGGTGGTGGTGAGGGGGAAGGAGTAATTGAGTAAAGTAGTGTGTTATGGAGACAAAAGGTAGCAAAAAGGAATAAAAAGATATTGAGCATTTTTACAAAATAGTCAAACAGTGGATAAAACACAGAATTACAACAGAACTTGCCTTGTCCCTTATTCAATCCTTGTTCAATTCTTGTATAATTATTTTGCCGAATTCTTAGTGCCTCATAGATGTTCACTTAAGGGACGTGAACAGATGGTGTTACAATACTATCTAAACCTGCAATGCTAACCCCTGCAATGCTTTCCCCATAGCAGTGTTAAATTTATAGGCTAGAGCATTCAGCTGATTGCAATAAATTAGTTAATGACATGATCAAAGACAGTCAAAAGGCCAATTGGGAAAATTTGATTCAGGGTGAGATAAGTTCAGAAAACAGACAACAGAATTTGGGGGAGGCTGAGGTTATACCATTAGTGAAATTATAACTTTAGGAATTATCACAAGTATTGAGAAGGTTTGAACATCACATAGATAAAGACAAGGGCCTCTATTTATCAAAGTCTGGCGGACCTGATTCGACAGTGTGGATCAGGTCCGCCAGACCTCGTTGAATACGGCGAGCAATATGCTCGCCGTATTCAGCATTGCACCAGCAGTACAACGCCGCCCCCTGCAGACTCGCGGCCGCCAGCAGGGGGGTGTCAATCAACCCGATCGAACTCGATCGGGTTGATTTCCGGGGATGTCTGTCCGCCTGCTCAGAGCAGGCGGACAGGTTATGGAGCAGCGGTCTTTGTGACCGCTGCTTCATAACTGCTGTTTCTGGCGAGCCTGCAAGCTCGCCAGGAACACGGGCATCTAGCTCCATTCAGAACTTGATAGATAGGCCCCAAGATATCAGCAGAGTAAACACATAGCATTTCACTGACTACAGACACATACCAAAAGAGAGAGTTAGGAGTACAATTCACACAGAAAACTGGGATTTTGACAGTAGTTGAATGCAGGACTCAATTCACGTACTAAAAGAAAGACTTAGGAGTACAAGTCACATCCGCTACATGTCGCCATGGTCCTGGATGAGGATAGAAGAGGTCCCCACACTGGAAGAATATATCGCCGCATGGAAGAAGACTTCACCGCCTGGAAGAAGACCTTCTTCGCCGGACTTCAGAAACTGTGAGTACCCATTTAGGGGTTAGACTTAGGCTTTTTATTTTATTTTATTTTTTATTTTTATTTTTTAGATTAGGGATTTAATGGGCTTGTAAAAGAGCTGAATGGCCTTTTAAGGGCAGTAAAAGAGCTGAATGCCCTTTTAAGGGCAATGCCCATACAAATGCCCTCTTTAGGGGCAATTGGTAGTTTAGGTTTTTTTAGTGTTAGTTTTTTTATATTTTGGGGGGTTTGGTGGGTGGGGGGTTTTACTGTTAGGGGGGACTAAGTATTTATTTAAATCAAAAGAGCTGTTTAATGTAGGGCATGCCCTACAAAAGACCCTTTTAAGGGTTATTTGAAGTATAGTATTAGATTAGGGGGTGTTTTTATTTTGGGAGGCTTATTTTCATGGGGGTATAAGATTAGGTTTCATTTGTATTTTTGATATTTTGGTTTATTTTTTTCTGTAGTGTTAGACTTTTTTATTTTTTGCAATTTTAGATTAATTTAATTTAATCTTAGGTTTTTGTTTTTTTAAGTAATGTTAGTTTTTTAATTTTAATTGTAAATTTGCATTTTTTATTTTATGTAATAGGGGTTAATTTAGGGGGTGTTAGGTTAGGGGGGTTAGTAATTAAATTAGTTATTTGCGTTGTGGGGGTTTGGCGCTTTAGGGGTTAATAGTTTAATTAGGTTTATTGCGTTGGTGGGGGGTGGCGGTTTAGGGGTTAATAGTGTTCAGAGGTACTTTGTGTTGTGGGGGTTGGCGGTTTAGGGGTTAATAGTGTAATTAGGTAGTTGGCGTTGTGGGGGGATGGCGGATTAGAGGTTAATACATTTATTAGGTAGATCGCGATGTGGGTGAATCGTGGATTAGGGGTTAATGCATTTATTAGGTATATTGCGTTGTGAGGGAAGGCAGTTATGGTGTTAATACATTTATTATTAGTTGCAATATGGAGGTATGGTGGATATAGGGATTCTTTCTTGTTGGTTTTATTTTTGGGAGGCGAGTTAGACTTTTACGGGATATTAAACTTTTTTTTATTATTATGCCCCGGCAGTTTCTAAACTGCCGTAAGTCACTTGCGACTCCAGAAATGTGCATTTACGCAGATTTCTGGACATCAATAGTTTATCCGACTTACGGCAGTTTATGAACTGCCGGCGGGGTTTATGTGATTCCCCGATGTGCAGGGTGAAATTAGATGCGACGCGGGTTCCAGCAGTTACGCTGAAGCTTGCGCTGTATATGTAATCTTGCCCCCTGTAGTTATAAGAAGAACATTGAGGTGAAGTGTGAAAATGTTCAGAAAACATTGACATCTTGTTTAGGGACACTGAACTCAAATTTTTTCTTTAGTGATTCAGATAGAGCATGCAATTTTAAGCAACTTTCTAATTTACTCCTATTATTAATTTTTCTTTGTTCTCTTGCTATATTTATTTGAAAAAGAAGGCATCTAAGCTTTTTTTTACATTCAGAACTCTGGACAGCACTTTTTTATTGGTGGATGAATTTATCCACCAATCAGCAAGGACAACCCAGATTGTTCACCAAAACTGGGCCGGCATCTAAACTTACATTCTTCCATTTCAAATAAAGATACCAGGAGAATGAAGAAAATTTGATAATAGGAATAAATTAGAAAGTTGCTTAAAATGTCATGCTCTATCTGAATCACGAAAGAAAAAATTTGGGTTCAGTGTCCCTTTAGTTGCAGCTGTTTTTCAAGCACGGACATAACAATACTGGTGCACAGGACATTGCAGCATATGTACATATGCTAATGAAAAACAAAAATAACTTTTACTAGTAGCATTTTTACTAATGGAAGTATATTGCAAAAACTCCTTGGTAATTTCCAACAATACCTTGGTAATTTCCAACAATACCTTGGTAATTTCCAACAATACCTCATAATATCCCCCAAACTCATCCCCAAAACAGTCCCAAACTTAGAGCTACTCTTTCCCCACTAATGTAATGTACTGGGATCATATGAGTATATTTAGACGGAGCTTACTTCACACAGATTTACCGTGATCAATGTACTGAGGTCTTTGCGCTGTTACACGCTGGGAGACCCGGTGTGCACTTTCTCGGAGCAAGTCGGCGCAAGTATGAGGAGATCTGCCGATCATAGCAGCCACATCCCTGTCAGCGGGATACTCTCACATACCAACTGTGAGTGATTGGAGGATATAGCTGACGCGCATTTGGCATTCCGAGCGCGCCGGCCTCTTAGGGAAAGAAGAAGGCCGCAACTCACGTAGCAGTAATTGAGGCGGAACTCCACGCAGCACAACTCTCGTGTCTGCTCTCGACTAGTTACCAGAGAAGGACTCTTCAAGTAGCCCGGGAGGTGCTGACATTGCATAAACACTTTATCTGTGAGTAGTAAAAAACACAGTGTTCACCACATCACAATTAGGTCCTGAACATATAGTATCCACTGCACTGTTATCAGACCCTGGGTCTGACCTCTTAATGAGCGCAGTTTCTAAATCTTGGGGACAACACTCAGATTTAAATGAGTGAAGGGGCAATATAATTGGCACGTTAGCATAGCTTTTTGCTTTTCTCAGAACTGAGCCCTGCAACAGCGTGCTGCTAAGAAACCAAGGCTCTACTAATCTAATGATCAACCTCTAACACCAAGCCCCCCAAAAAACTGACACTCAGGAGTGAAGGTCTAGAAGCCTAGCAGCAGTTCTTTATCACCTGGGTCTTTTTACCTTATAGAAAATACTACACCATAAGTGAAATGGAATAATATATTTAGGCCGCTCAAGCCTGTCTACCACTCAGTGTAATACAACCTAGTTCCAGCACACCTGCCCATATATTCACGTCTCTGGTAAAAGTACAGCCTAGCATTGCCTAAGTTCTTCCACGATTCTATTTCTTGGCTAATAAGTCACAGTCAGCCAGAAAAAATAACAGACAACCTTTCCCACCTAAAAAGACTGTGATTGACCATTTTGGGCCTTCTTGTGCAGTGCCACAAAGTGAAATGGAGACCCCAGATTCACCCAGATCTGAAACATCTGAGCTCACACTATCAGCCATGCAGGATATCCAGCAATCCCCATCAGCAGCAGTTACTCCTACTTTTATTATGGACTCTTTAAAATCACTGCTAGACAAACACCATGCCTCATTCACGGCCAAAATAGCAGCCTCTACTGCTGAGTTGAAGAAATAAATTTCGTCTACAAATGAGCGTATTGACTCCCTTGAAAGACGGCAAGAAGACATATCTACAGAGCAATCCAACCTTTTAAACTTCACGCAGCACCTTTCAGATTACTTTGATGTCGTGGAGGACAAAATGGCCGACTTGGAAGACAGGTCCCGGAGTAATAACTTAAGGATCCAAGGTGTACCCGAGACTGTCTCCATGTCTGATTTGCAAACATTCTTGAGAGAGCTGTTCCACATACTAGCCCCTCCAACTACAGAATCAGAAGATTTGATGGATTGAGCCCACCGCTCACTCAAACCCAAAGGCTTATCAGAGGATCAACCAAGAGACATTATAGTCCGTCTACATTACTTCACTTATAAAGAAAGAATTCAAAGGGCTCATTTTCAGAAACCCGCCTTACCAGACAAGTTAAAAAAAAATACAAATATTTCCTGACTTGTCCATGAGGACTCTACAAAAGAGGAAAACCTTTGCTGAAATCACTTCTACACTCAGGAAGAACAACATCAGATACACATGGGGCTATCCCATTAAATTGCTAGTCTTCAAGAACAATCAATCGATCCTGAAGCCATCTAAAGGCTATGAACGCTTGCAACTATGGAACCTGCTGCCCTCTCATAAAGAGAAAGCACAGTCCCAGCATAGCCAACTAAGTGCCTCAGCAGAGGAATGGACAACCCCTCCCAACTTAATGAGCCGACAGACCCCTTCATGCAGTACAAGAACCAACAATCCAGACTGGTCTTCAATTGATGCGCAGGGCCCTGCGCATCATAAACAACCAGAAAGACTTGACTTGGTCAGCCCACCCACAAAGACATAGATTCGGCTCTCCAACATCCTAAAATGATCTACTGGGCTCACAGCGTGTACCCTATGCTAACAGACATTGCTCCAGCTCTCCTTGAACTCCTGAAAAACATGCCTTGGTGGGAGTGAACTCTGGACGATAAGTATTTGCTGAAATATGCACCCTATATTTTACTTATAGCTCTTATGTGTGTTATTGTTCTGGTTTACAAGGTTGTTTCTGCAAGATTTCTATTACATGTAACTGCAGATATGATCCCATTATAGACCTACCTCTAGGCCTGGTTGGGTCCCAGCAGACTATGCCCCAATGTTAATACACGGATTAGCTGATAAATGTTGATCAACTTGTGCCTCTTTTTCCTCTTATGTAATTCTAGCCCAAATGTATTTATATGGTAATGTGCTTAATCACAATGTAGATATGTAAGCTAGATGTGCGAAGCTGACGCAGACAAGGACTAAAATATATTCTCTGAAGTTATCTACCTAAAAGATGTATTTACAAGTAGCGGGAGCCCAGCCTGTCTACATGTCATACACTCTTTCACACCCAGACTGTGACTTACATCTACCTAGACTACCTAGCGAGCAAACCACATGGTCCCACTCCCATTGAGATCAGGTAAACCGATGACAGCATATATTGTCTACATAACGAGGAGGCTGAGGTAGGTGTAGCCTTAACACGATAGATAATCCCAAACCCGATGACCCATTACACTAACACAAATATAGACCAAGGTACGTTAAACATTAGGCAGAGACGTCTGCCCTCCCTTAGTTCATAATGTGATGCTTCAACTAGAAGGATATTGACCCCCATTACCTACCATGTCCCACCTTTACACCAAATAAACTAGCACATCGAGCCCAATTTGTATCTGGACTTCGAGATCCACCCTACTTTTACTCGAATGGAGACTTCAACATGACCCATATAGAGTCACCTAGAGGTGGGACAATCATACACTAACTCATACTTTAGACAGAGGATACTCTATACTGTTGAATGATATAGGGAGGCTGCACCTGAATTAGCCCTTGGGCTACACGCTGCTTTGCTGATAAATATTTAATGTTTCTATTGTTGATGTTTCTGTTTTAATGTTGAATGGTTGATCTTTATGTGAATACCACTGTTTTTTCTTTCTTTTCATTATTTGTACACTGTCAAATATGTTCTTATGCCTCTCACTTATAGCATACGACAGGCGTAATGGCCGTTATTTTAAGTTTACTTATCCCCTGCCCACTTTTTAACCCCATACATACGCAACCTTCCCTCTTCTTAAAGAACTTTATCGCTGACAGAAAGCCCATAGTTATCACTAATCCCCTCCCCCCCACAACCCATACCCCCCTACTTCCCTTTCTTAAGGAGCCCCCTTCCTTGAGGAGGACTATCTAAGCATTTTTTCTCGGCAATACCGCAATCGCCAGAAAATTATCATACTGCAGCTTCAAATAGTGTAACTAGTGCTGTAAGAGTAACCCTCCCCTATCAGTTCCTTTCTCTCTCCATCCCCTCCCATCTCAGATCTGCCCTTTTTCTTTTTCCCTTCTCTCCCCCCCCTTTTTTTTTTTTACTTCTCTCTCCCTCCCCGCTGCGAAGCAAATAATTCAACATAACTATGTCTCTAATAAGTACCTCCCATAACGTCAGGGGACTTAACATGCCAAATAAAAGAAGCAGGCTTCTGAGCTACCTCGCTCATGCTAAGTCAAAGGTTGTTTGTTTACAGGAGACTCACTGGGCAGAGGATACACCTATCCCTTTACATTGTAAGCATTACCCAGTGGTAGAGACAGCCTCCTTCCCAGGGAAGTTGAGGGGAGTTGCGATTTTGATACACAAGGCCGTACTTTTTGAAAAACTAGACGCTTATAAAGACCCCCGAGGTAGATATTTAATCCTTAATTGTAAGTTAGATGACGTTCCATACACCTTGGCTAGCTACTATGGCCCAAACTCTGGACAGATACGAGCGCTTAGAAAATTCTTAAGATTACTAGCTTCTCACAAGACTCAAAACCTACTTCTAGCAGACGACTTTAATATGATTTTGGATACGACTCTAGATAGACGTTCGTCAAAGCTTAAACCTTGTGACTCCCAGGCTTCCAGAACTGCCAAACAATTTACCAACCTCATTGCCCAGTATAATTTAATTGACACCTGGCGATCCCACCACCCCCCCTCTAGGGACTACTCCTATTACTCTATAGTTAATAACACATATACCAGAATTTATTAAATCGTGGGGTTTCCTAGATCGACCATTACGTGAACCCACTAACTGGGAAAAAGATGGATTAATAACATCAAGGTCCCTCGAGCGCTTTTGATCTCGTACAGGGATTTGCTGAACTCCCCTACTTTCTACAAATCAGCTTACATTATGGTCTGGGAGAGAACCCTTCATTTCCATTCTGAGCAGGACGAGTGGTCCAGAGCAGTTGCACTTACTAGGCAGGCCCTCCACTGTATCACTCTGCTAGAATTATACATTAAAGTTTGCACACAGTGGCATCTCACACCACTTAGACTCTTTAAAATTTCACACCTAAATTCCCCACTGTGCTGGAGAGGATGTGGGTTGGTGGGATCGCCGGATCATATATGGTGGGAGTGCCCGGCACTACAGCCCTTCTGGAATGAGATCTCACGCAAATGTTTAAAACTAGACCCCCTCCTAGGGACTTCCCCACAAACTGTTTTATTCCACTTGGACATTAAAACATCATCAGCTCCAACGGACTTCCTTAGCATATACTTACTCACCACAGCTAAGCTGTCAATAGCCAGACTTTGGAAACAAAAGACGCTCCCCACTTGGGGCGACGTAGTTAAAATAATGACCTACTTAGAGCTTATGGAAGGCCAGATATTTTCCCAACAAAACAAACCACTTCTACACTCACAGATATGGGAAGTTTGGGAAAAGCTAGATAAACTTTGATGGGTAGTTTGGAAACTAATAGGTAAACTTTAAAACTGCTAAAATACGAGAGATATGGTTATCTTGGCTTGGAACAAGGTTCCTTGAACCTTGCACGCCTGCTCCCTGTGCTTATCCCCCCCCCCTTTTTTTTTCCTCTCCTCCTCTCTCTCCTTCCCCACCCCTAGTCTTCCCAACCCTCTCCTAGGTTACTTTTACCAGCAGCCCATTTCTAATAATGGATTTCTGTTTTATTTAGAATTTATCTTATACAGTATCTGATATTATCATATGTTGACACAATGTATAATTGTGCCAGTCCCATTTGGCTTCATACTTGGGACATCATACAGTCGAACCCTGGACATTCACCCAGGTAAATATACCCATGTTTTCTGTCTTTGATGTATGATGTCATTTCATTCACATTTATTTTCTTTTTTGCTGTGCAATGCCTATGGCCCCAATTTATCAAAGTCTGGCGGACCTGATCCGACAGTGTGGATCAGGTCCGCCAGACCTCGCTGAATACGGCGAGCAATACGCTCGCTGTATTCAGCATTGCACCAGCAGCTCACAAGAGCTGCTGGTGCAACGCCGCCCCCTGCAGACTCGCGGCCAATGGGCCGCCAGCAGGGGGGTGTCAATCAACCCGATCGTACTCGATCGGGTTGATTTCTGGCGATGTCTGTCCGCCTGCTCTGAGCAGACGGACAGGTTATGGAGCAGCAGTCTTTGTGACCGCTGCTCCATAACTGCTGTTTCTGGCGAGTCTGAAGAATAAAAGTCACAGAATATATGTTTATGCATTTGTGATTGGCTGATAGCTGTCACATGATACAGGAGGAGAGGAAATAGACACAACTTTGAAATTTGTCAGAAAAATCTACTACATTTGAACTTCAGACTAAGTGCATTGTCTTGTTATCATGTGTTTGTGTTTATGCAAATCTACTGTGTTTACTGGTCCTTTAATATGCTAGAAATTAGAGTCTTTACAACATAAACATATGCAGTGCTTAAACAAAAACTCTGAAAAGGTTTGCAATAGTCTGACAGTCATGCTTTTTCTTGTAAATGCCGTTAGTGGATGAACAAACTCATTAGTTTCACTTTCATTCTGAGCATTCTGAGTCTATATAAAGAGTGTTGGGCGCCTGCCAGCTCAGAGCTCACAGAGAGAGAAGTCACTGAGAGAGAACAGCCAGGACACAAACTGACACAATAGCTGCAATGGATATAGATGACATGAAAGATTATATTATGAATTTCACCCTTAATGACTGTAAACCTCATGGCAACCAGGGCTATAAGCGAGTGCTCCTGCAGCTGTTTGGTTATTTAGGTCATGGCAAGTCGTCCTTTATCAATACCTGTAAGTACGTTCTGGAGGAAGGAGCATATAAAATGTATTCTGATGTTGGTAGTTCACATGGAGGGAAGACTACAAAGAGAATATCGTACCCACTCACTGGCAACATCACTTTGGTTGATAACCGCGGGTGCGCAACGATGAGCGATCAAGAGACGGGGGAGATCTACGCTCAGCTCGGTAAGTGAAGCAAATATTAATTTTATCTAAAGTTATGACCACAGAATATTAGCTACCTATGTCTAAGTAAATAATAAATAGCAAAGATAATTTCTGTTTGCAGACTATTAAATCTGTTTACAGTCTGGTAAGGACCATTAAATACAAATTATCAACAAAGCATAGTTTCATTATTAAAAGTGTTCATTATGGAAATATACATACATTATTTATGTTGCTGTAAAATATATCTGAAATTGTAACTTCTTCTACTATCTTCCAGAGAAGCTTGGGTTAATAGTTTTAGCTTATTTATCTGTGAGCTTTTGTTTACTGCCCCCCACATTCCTAATGGAATATTGTTATTATTATTGAATGGGTTCACATATTTTTTGTCTTTCTAATTTTGATGCTGTGTTATAAAAATAACCATATGCCCAGAATGTGTTCCAGAGACTGGGTATGTGTAAGAGCTTGGTGCTGTAATCTGTATTATAAACTATGGATAAGTCTAAATTATACTATTACTTTCAAATGGGTGTGTTTTGATTGCAGAACTGAGTGGGCGGAGCTTGCTTGCTCTGCTGCAAAGTGTCCCTGGAATTTTTTTTGAAATGTTGGCAACTATGCACACCTTATCTGTAGTCATTTGTCATTAAAGGTGGATTATCAGTTTTGCAGCAACAATCATTCTATGGGGCCGACTTATTAATGTGCGAGCAGACATGATCTGCTGACTGCATACGCTGTTGGCATTTATCACTGCACAAGCAGTTCTTGTAAACTGCTTGTGTAATGCCGCCCCCTGCAGATTTGCCGCTAGCAGGGGGTGTCATTTAACCCGATCGTTATAGGAACGGGTGAATTGATGTCCGCAGCCTCAGAGCAGGCGGATAAGTTATGGAGCAGCGGTCTTAAGACAGCTGCTTCATAACTGCTGTTTACGCCGAGTCTGAAGGCTCATGTGGAAACAGGGGCATCAGGGGCCATTCAGCCCTTGATAATTCGACCCCTATATCACTGGTTTTCAAACCTGTTCTCAGGGCCTCCCTAACAGGCCAGATTTTCAGGATGACCTTGGGTGAGAGCAGGCAAAATAACCATGTTTACTAATCATCTGATTATTTCACCTGTGCTCTAGTTCAGATAGTCTCAACATCTGTCCTGTTTGGAAGGCCTAAGGATAGGTTTGAAAACCTGTGTTCTATGGAATAGCAGTGGGCATACTGGGCAGTTTAGGTTGTGGATATTGTGTATAAATAAATATACATTTATACTTAGCTATTATATAGAGATCAGAAAGGAACATGTCTGTTTAAATAACAGCTAAAGTAATTATTACTGAGTATCTGAATCAGTGTTACACCACCTTAAGGGAAGAGGGCAGGATACCCCAGCCTCTTTTTTTAAAGTACCTATATACGTGTGTGAGTGTGTGTGTCTGTGTTACATATACATACATATATACATGTGTGAGTGTCTGTGTTACATATACATATATATGTGTGTGCGTGTGTGTGTTTGTGTTACATATATATACATATATATGTGTGTGAGTGTATGTTTGTGTTAAATATACATACATATATATGTGTGTGTGTGTTTGTTTGTGTTACATATACATACTTATATACGTGTTTGAGTGTGTTTCTGTTACATATACATACATATATACGTGTATGAATGTGTGTGTGTTTGTGTAACATATACATACATATATACGTGTGTGTGTCTGTGTTACATATACATACATATATTATATATATATATATATATATATATGTGAGTGTGTGTGTCTGTGTTCATTTATGTTACATATACATACATACAAACATATATGTGTGTGAGTGTGTGTTTGTGTTTCATATACCTACATATATATATATATATGTGTGTGTGTGTGTGTGTGTGTGTGTGTGAGTGTGCGTGTCTGTGTTCATTTATGTTACATATACATACAAACATATATAAGTGTGTGAGTGTGTGTTTGTGTTTCATATACCTACATATATATATATGTGTGTGTGTGTGTGTGTGAGTGTGCGTGTCTGTGTTCATTTCTGTTGTATAAACATACATACATATATATGTGTGTGAATGTGTGTCTGTGTTTGTGTGCTGCACCTATTAAAAAAGGTCATGGGTAGAACTCTGGTTAATAAATCCTTCTTATTTGGAATTTGTTCCAGGTAATCTTCTGCCCCTGAACATGGAGGTGGCATGGCAAAAGGGGTATCAGTATATAATGACACGAATCATGGATCATGAAGTAGTTGACGATCAGTCAGATTTTGTTGTTCCGATTTTTATATACAGGTAGGTAATACATGACATATGATTAACCTAACAAATGTACCTTGTATAAAACTTATACTGAAAGATGTTCTCTGCTAAATGCTTGTTACAAAAGGGATTAGCAAGTTAAAGTGACCTAGTGTAATATACACTTTGTGCTAGATTACGAGAACGGTAGTTTGTGCTTGTGTTCGAGCATTAAAACCACGAGAATTATTTTTTTTTTTTTGCTCTCTGCGATTGACACTAGTATTATTACAACCTGAAAGTAAAAAGTTTGCGCTCTCGTGTTTGTAAAGTCGCGGTAACAAATAGAGAAATCAAGTACGCAAAAAAATAAGACTTCATTTGAGCCGAAAAAGTTGAAACGCCCACAAGTACCATAAAAACACAATCACGGTTATTTAAAAGCTCAACATAAGAATATAACATTGCATAATTCATAATCCAATGTTCTGCACATAGCAACATATGTTCTATTTATTCTTAATGAGATATTTAAATATTTATCTGATGGATTTTTGCACAAATATATATTTATGCCTATAGCTATACATAATTGTATACTGTATATAAAAGAGTGAATACGGAGCACTCCCAATAGCATAAACTATCAAATCAAATGATACAAATAAATATACAAAATTATGCAAAATAAGAGTATCAACTTAAAGTGCAAATTAGCAAATAGTTTGATGTGCTGATTGTGATTCAATCAGACAGAGGCCTCTAGTTATCAATCTCCGTAAGGAGCTTGATGGCCCCTGTTTCTGGCGAGTCTTCAGGCTCGCCAGAAACAGCAGTTATGAAGCAGCAGTCACAAAGACCGCTGCTCCATAACGCTGTCCGCCTGCTCTGAGCAGGCGGACACACATCGCCGGAAATCAACTCAATCGAGTACGATCGGGTTGATTGACACCCCCCTGCTGGCGGCCTATTGGCCGCGAGTCTGCAGGGGGCGGCATTGCACCAGCAGCTCTTGTGAGCTGCTTGTGCAATGCTGAATATGGCGAGCGTATTGCTCGCCGTATTCAGCGAGGTCTGGCAGACCTGATCCGCAGTGTCGGATCAGGTCCGCCAGGCCTTAATAACTAGAGGCCAAGGTATCAAAGTACTGCCCAACTTCTGTAGGATCTAAGGTGGGTCAAAGAAAAATCTGTATATCAAATATTATATATAATTGTTATATATTACCCCCAATGTCCATATAGGGATTCTCAGGGGTAAAATAATCTCTCTTTTTGTTAAAGTGGAGTAACAGTACACTTCTTTGTGCCTTTCTTTTTAAATTCTGGTTAAAAAGACCCAAGGGAGCTGCTTTGTCCAATAGGAAACTTCCGTTGGTGTATCCCAGAGTATATGTACTATAGAAAACAAAAGAAGACAAAGCGCATCCCACTCTAAGGGTAATCAATTTATTAACATACACAATGCGCAAGATAAAATGAAAACTTACTCGAAGTGGCATGTAAGCACTTAAAAAAGCTGTCCTTGTGTTCTCCTTCGGTCTTAGTCCATTGTACTATGATATTATTCAGGAAGCTGCAAGATCTGTGGCATACACTGAACCAAACGGACTACCAAATTGCTCTGCGATAGATACAGACTTCAGAACCGGAACACGTGACTTGTGGCCTCTGACCTCTACGCGTTTTGCCTGGCCACGTCCAGACTTCCTCAAGACTTTCCTTAATGAGCTCTCCCGAGTGTGTTAAGGAAAGTATTATTACTTTTGTAGCTACAGGTGAACTTTCACCTGTAGCTTTTGAACATTTACATTCTACTTAACGAAAATTTATGTAAATGTTTAACTAAAATGCAGTATTTGTGTCATTTTAAACTAAACAAATACTGAATAGTGCAGCTCCCGAATATAAGGGGAAAGCCCCAAGGCAGAACACTGTGCGATTTGCGATCTCATCGCAGAAAATGTGCTATTGCTGCAGAAATAACGGCAGTGGCAGTTAAAATAAGTATTTTGCCTGCACTTTTAATTTCTACCTGCAGGTGTCACTGTTCCTTCTATCTCAGTGTAAATATTTACTACGTTTCTCTCTCTTAAAGTTAAGGTCAATTTGGATGAATTAGTGCCTGGTTTTTAATAAACCTATTAAAAACAAGGGCACTTTAATTCATCAAAATCGACATTTCAGTCCTTTTCTTCAAAAACTTACCTTTTAATCCTGAATGCCGCTCCAGTGATTCCCCCGGCCGTCTTCTGACGTCAGAAATGACGAATCCGGCTTCCTCCAATCAGCCGGATTCATCATTTTGGACCTGCGAAGAGGATTTGCAACGGGCGGAAGAAGCGCTGCAATGGCTGGCAGGATTAAAAGGTACGTTTTTGAAGAAAAGGAGTGAAATGTCAATTTTAAAAAATTAAAGTGCCCTTGTTTTTAATAGGTTTATTAAAAACCAGGTACTAATTCATCAAATTTGACCTTCACTTTAAATTCCCTCCCCTTCCTGAACTCCAGTGCGGTACAGGGTAACAGCACATTGCAGAAAAGGTAAGTTAGGGCTTAACAAATGTATTCTAGGAGTCTAGGAGCCAACCAAAATAATTAGGAGCCAACTTTTGTTTTTTTAATAAATATGAGTTAATATGTATGTGTGTGTATATGTGTATGTGTATATGTGTGTGTATATATGTGTATATGTGTGTGTGTGTGTGTGTGTGTGTATATGTGTGTATGTATATATATATATATATATATATATATATATATATATGTATATGTGTGTGTGTATGTATATATGTGTATGTGTATATGTATTTGTGTGTGTGTGTGTATGTATATATGTGTGTTTATGTGTATATGTATCTCTGTGTGTGTATGTATATATGTGTGTTTATGTGTATATGTTAATATATGCGTGTGTTAATATGTATGTGTGTATTTATGTGTGTGTATGTGTATATGTGTATGTGTATATGTGTGTGTATGTATATGTTAATATGTGTATGTATGTGTGTGTGTGTGTGTTAATATGTATGCGTGTGTTAATATGTATGCGTGTGTTAATATGTATGTGTAGGTGTGTTAATATGTATGTATGTGTGTATGTATGTGTATGCACGTGTATATGTGTGTGTGTATATGTTAATATGTATGTGTGCATGTGTGTGTGTTAATATGTATGTGTGCATGTGTGTGTGTTTGTTAATATGTATGTGTGTGTGTTTGTTAATATGTGTGTGTGTTAATATGTATGTGTGTATGTGTGTGTTAATATGTATGTGTGCATGTGTGTGTGTGTGTGTTAATATGTATGTGTGTATATGTGTGTGTGTGTTTTAATATGTATGTGTGCATGTGTGTTAATATGTGTGTGTGTGTTAATATGTATGTGTGCGTATGTGTGTGTGTTAATATGTATGTGTGTGTGTGTGTTAATATGTATGTGTGTGTTAATATGTATGTATGTGTGTGTATATGTTTGTGCATGTTAATATGTATGTGTGTGTGTATATGTGTGTGTGTCAATATGTATGTGTGTGTGTATATGTGTGTGTGTTAATATGTATGTGTGTGTGTATATGTGTGTGTGTTAATATGTATGTATGTGTGTGTATATGTATGTGTGTGTGTGTATGTGTGTGTGTTAATATGTGTGTGTGTGTGTGTGTGCGTGTTAATACGTATGTGTGTATATGTGTGTGTGTGTGTGTGTTAGTTAATATGTATGTGTGTGTGTTTAGATGTGTGTGTGTGTGTTAATTTGTATGTGTGTATGTATATGTGTGTGTATGTGTGTGTGTGTGTTAATATGTATGTGTGTGTGTGTATGTGTATATATATATATATATATATATATATATATATATATATATATATATATATATATATATATATATATGTGTGTGTGTGTTAATATGTATGTGTGTATGTGTGTATAAGTGTGTGTCTGTGTGTGTATATGTGTGTGTGTTAATATGTATGTGTCTGTGTGTGTGTTAATATGTATGTGTGTGTGTATAAGTGTGTGTCTGTGTGTGTATATGTGTGTGTGTATAAGTGTGTGTCTGTGTGTGTATATGTATGTGTGTTAATATGTATGTGTGTGTGTATGTGTGTGTTAATATGTATGTGTGTGTGTGTGTATAAGTGTATGTGTGTGTGTATATATATGTGTGTGTTAATATGTATGTGTGTGTGTGTTAATATGTATGTGTGTGTGTGTGTGTATAAGTGTGTGTCTGTGTGTGTATATGTGTGTGTGTTAATATGTGTGTATGCGTCTGTGTGTTAATATGTATGTGTGTGTATATAAGTGTGTGTGTATGTTAATATGTATGTGTGTGTTAATATGTATGTGTGTGTTAATATGTATGTGTGTGTTAATATGTATGTGTGTGTATATAAGTGTGTGTGTGTTAATATGTATGTGTGTATGTTAATATGTATGTGTGTGTGTATATGTGTGTGTGTTAATATGTATGTGTGTGTATGTATATGCCTGAATATTCGGAAAATTATTTTTGTCCAAAATGAAAATTTCTTGGCTGCAAATCTCTAAAAATAAAATACAACGCATTATAAAAAGGTATTTTAGAAGTAATAACATTGGCTTTGTTGTTCCTGGAGTATTAACATCTTGTTCTTATTTCAGTGTTAAGAAGGGGATTTCACAAGAAGAAGTTCCTGAAGTAAAGACTTTGCTTGATAATGCTAAGAAAATGACAGGTACTCATTTTTTTTTTATTTAGATTTCTCATCTAAAAGTCATAAGATGGTTTGTATGATAATATCTGATGATGTAGCCTCTCGACTTATAGATTATCTAACACAGCACCAGGGCAACGTCAGTGTGACACAGGACTGAGTGAGCCGTCCCCCTAGGAGACACTTAGGGCATGTGTATTTGTATATAGGCCTAGGAGACACTCAGGGCATGTGTATTTGTATATAGGCCTAGGAGACACTCAGGGCATGTGTATATAAATATAGGCCTAGGAGACACTCAGGGCATGTGTATATGTATATAGGCCTAGGAGACACTCAGGGCATGTGTATATGTATATAGGCCTAGGGGACACTCAGGGCATGTGTATATGTATATAGGCCTAGGGGACACTCAGGGCATGTGTATATAGGCCAAGGAGACACTCAGGGCATATGTATATAGGCCTAGGGGACACTCAGGGCATGTGTATATAAATATAGGCCTAGGGGACACTCAGGGCATGTGTATATGTATATAGGCCTAGGGGACACTCAGGCCATGTGTATATGTATATAGGCCTAGGGGACACTCAGGCCATGTGTATATGTATATAGGCCTAGGGGACACTCAGGGCATGTGTATATGTATATAGGCCTAGGGGACACTCAGGGCATGTGTATATAAATATAGGCCTAGGGGACACTCAGGGCATGTGTATATGTATATAGGCCTAGGAGACACTCAGGGCATGTGTATATGTATATAGGCCTAGGAGACACTCAGGGCATGTGTATATGTATATAGGCCTAGGGGAAACTCAGGGCATGTGTATATGTATATGTATATAGGCCTAGGAGACACTCAGGGCATGTGTATATGTATATAGGCCTAGGGGACATTCAGGGCATGTGTATATGTATATAGGCCTAGGGGACATTCAGGGCATGTGTATATGTATATAGGCCTAGGGGACACTCAGGGCATGTGTATATGTATATAGGCCTAGGGTACACTCAGGGCATGTGTATATGTATATAGGCCTAGGGGACACTCAGGGCATGTGTATATGTATATAGGCCTAGGGGACACTCAGGGCATGTGTATATGTATATAGTCCTAGAGGACACTCAGGGCATGTGTATATGTATATAGGTTTAGGGGACACTCAGGGCATGTGTATATATATATAGGCCTAGGAGACACTCAGGGCATGTGTATATGTATATAGGCCTAGGAGACACTCAGGGCATGTGTATATGTATATAGGCCTAGGAGACACTCAGGGTATGTGTATATGTATATAGGCCTAGGGGACACTCAGGGCATGTGTATTTGTATATAGGCCTAGGAGACACTCAGGACATGTGTATATGTATATAGGCCTAGGGTACACTCAGGGCATGTGTATATGTATATAGGCCTAGGGGACACTCAGGGCATGTGTATATGTATATAGGCCTAGGGGACACTCAGGGCATGTGTATATGTATATAGGCCCAGGAGACACTCAGGGCATGTGTATATGTATATAGGCCTAGGAGACACTCAGGGCATGTGTATATGTATATAGGCCTAGGGGACACTCAGGCATGTGTATATGTATATAGGCCTAGGGGACACTGAGGGCATGTGTATATGTATATAGGCCTAGGGGACACTCAGGGCATGTGTATATGTATATAGGCCTAGGGGACACTCAGGGCATGTGTATATGTATATAGGCCTAGGGTACACTCAGGGCATGTGTATATGTATATAGGCCTAGGGTACACTCAGGGCATGTGTATATAGGCCTAGGGGACACTCAGGGCATGTGTATATGTATATAGGCCTAGGGGACACTTAGGGCATGTGTATTTGTATATAGGCCTAGGGGACACTCAGGGCATGTGTATTTGTATATAGGCCTAGGAGACACTCAGGGCATGTGTATATGTATATAGGCCTAGGGGACACTCAGGGCATGTGTATATAAATTTAGGCCTAGGGGACACTCAGGGCATGTATATATGTATATAGGCCTAGGAGACACTCAGGGCATGTGTATATGTATATAGGCCTAGGAGACACTCAGGGCATGTGTATATAAATATAGGCCTAGGGGACACTCAGGGCATGTATATATGTATATAGGCCTAGGGGACACTCAGGGCATGTGTATATGTATATAGGCCTAGGGGACACTCAGGGCATGTGTATATAAATATAGGCCTAGGGGACACTCAGGGCATGTATATATGTATATAGGCCTAGGGGACACTCAGGGCATGTGTATATGTATATAGGCCTAGGGGACACTCAGGGCATGTGTATATGTATATAGGCCTAGGGTACACTCAGGGCATGTGTATATGTATATAGGCCTAGGGTACACTCAGGGCATGTGTATATGTATATAGGCCTAGGGGACACTTAGGGCATGTGTATATGTATATAGGCCTAGGGTACACTCAGGTCATGTGTATATGTATATAGGCCTAAGGGACACTCAGGGCATGTGTATATGTATATAGGCCTAGGAGACACTCAGGGCATGTGTATATGTATATAGGCCTAGGGGACACTCAGGGCATGTGTATATGTATATAGGCCTAGGAGACACTCAGGGCATGTGTATATGTATATAGGCCTAGGGGACACTTAGGGCATGTGTATATGTATATAGGCCTAGGGTACACTCAGGGCATGTGTATATGTATATAGGCCTAGGGTACACTCAGGGCATGTGTATATGTATATAGGCCTAGGGGTACACTCAGGGCATGTGTATATGTATATAGGCCTAGGGGACACTCAGGGCATGTGTATATGTATATAGGCCTAGGGACACTCAGGGCATGTGTATATGTATATAGGCCTAGGGGACACTCAGGGCATGTGTATATGTATATAGGCCTAGGGGACACTCAGGGCATGTGTATATGTATATAGGCCTAGGGGACACTCAGGGCATGTGTATATGTATATAGGCCTAGGGGACACTCAGGGCATGTGTATTTGTATATAGGCCTAGGAGACACTCAGGGCATGTGTATATGTATATAGGCCTAGGGGACACTCAGGGCATGTGTATATGTATATAGGCCTAGGAGACACTCAGGGCATGTGTATTTGTATATAGGCCTAGGAGATACTCAGGGCATGTGTATATGTATATAGGCCTAGGGGACACTCAGGGCATGTGTATATGTATATAGGCCTAGGAGATACTCAGGGCATGTGTATATGTATATAGGCCTAGGAGACACTCAGGGTATGTGTATATGTATATAGGCCTAGGGGACAAGTAGAGAGAAACACACAAGTGTTAAAGGGACATAAAACCAAAAGAACATTTTCCTGATTCAGATACAGCAGACATTTTAAACAGTTTTATAATTAACTTCTATTATCAGATTTGCTTTGTTCTCTTGGTATCTTTTGTTGAAAAACAGAGACGTAAGTTCAGGAGAGTGCACATCTCTATATCCCAGCACGTTTGTAGGAATGTTATCCATTTGCAAGAGCACTAGAGGGCAGCACTATTTCCTGTCATGTAGCACTCCAGATGCTACCTAGGTATCTCTTCAACACAGAATAGCTTGGGAACAAAGCAAATTTGATAAAAGAATTAAATTAGACTCTTTGGCCCCTATTTATTAAAGGTCTCGCGGACCTGATCCGATAGTGCGGATCAGGTCCACAAGACCTCGCTAAATGCGGAGAGCAACACGCTCTCCGCATTTAACATTGCACCAGCAGCTCACAAGAGCTGCTCGTGCAACGCCGCCCCCTGCTGACTCGTGGCCAATTGGCCACCAGCAGGGAGGTGTCAATCAACCCGATCGCACTCGATCGGGTTGATTTCCGGCGATGTCTGTCCGTCTGCTCAGAGCAGGCGGACAGGTTATGGAGCAGCGTCTTTAGCGTTCGGAGCTTGATAAATATGGGCCTTTATTAAAATTGTCTACTATGTCTGAATCACAAAAGAAAATTGTTAGGTTTCAAATTCCTTAAAATAATCTCTAGAACATAATTCTTACATCTCCCATTTTACACTCATATTACAAGTCAAGTTCTTTTTATCACTCGAGCAATGGTGTCAAGTGCACAATAACGTGTCGGTCAGCGCTTGAGCTTTATATCTGTCGCATAGTAACATTACAGGCTAAGTTGTTGTACGACAAAAAATATGCTTAATTAGTCATTTTTTATTGTTCATGAACATTTAGAATAATAGACTTCATCCATAATAAATAAACATATAAACACCCATAATACATAAACATACTTATACACATAATACATAAACATACTTATACACATAATACATAAACATACTTATACACATAATACATAAACATACTTATACACATAATACATAAACATACTTATATACATAATACATAAACATATAAACACACATAATACATAAACATATAAACACACATAATACATAAACATATAAACACACATAATACATAAACATATAAACACACATAATACATAAACATATAAACACACATAATACATAAACATACTTATATACATAATACATAAACATACTTATATACATAATACATAAACATACTTATATACATAATACATAAACATACTTATATACATAATACATAAACATACTTATATACATAATACATAAACATACTTATATACATAATACATAAACATACTTATATACATAATACATAAACATACTTACACACATAATACATAAACATACTTACACACATAATACATAAACATACTTATACACATAATACATAAACATACTTATACACATAATACATAAACATACTTATACACATAATACATAAACATACTTATACACATAATACATAAACATACTTATATACATAATACATAAACATACTTATACACATAATACATAAACATACTTATACACATAATACATAAACATACTTATACACATAATACATAAACAAAAGATATAAGGAGGGTAGTGCATATAGAACATACACCACACTCCTAGGGGGCGCTAACAATAAGCAGCAAACAGGTAAGCAAATATATACAGATAATTAAGAGAATATACAATAAACCTAGCACACTTATATCAGATTATTAGAGATGATATGCTTACAGATGATATTGGTGTAATCAAATAATAAAATGTCCGCACAAAGAATAATCCAAAAGAAAGAAGGCAGCTCTCTGTCATAGGACGGTCATCCTGGTGTGGCGTGATCTATAAGAAAAAGAAGCACAGAGGCGCCAACATGGCCTAGTAACGTCACGGCAGTCGGATACAAAACATCAGCAGGATAGGAAATATACTCACAAGCGTAGCGCACCCAAATGGTGCTATTGTGGCAGCCTGGAACATCAAACAGTGGTCCAGCTCACTGGTGTCTCCAGCCAGATAGAGATGATCCTTGGCGAGGGCCTATCCTATGATGCCTATAAGGGCAAAAAAGGCACACACATAGCCCAGTAACGTTTGTACACCAGATAAAAAAGGAGGATTCAAGGTTGTACTTACAGGAAACAAAGCACCACCAGGTGCAATATCAGCAGTACTGGGACCTCTCAGCCGCCCAGTGGACTGTGGAATCCAATTTGCAGGATGCAGAAAATCACCACTTTGGAAGATAGAACTAGCACACACACTCTGCCCCCAAACAGGAGCAGAATAATTGTGATAAAGCAAGTGTATATTTAAAAACTTTTATTTTAAAAACAGCGACATGTTTCTCAGCCACCACAGGCTGTTTCCTCAGGCTATGTTAAAATGTTAACAACACTTGCTTTATAAAGACAATAGAACACATAAAACTAAATCTGATAGGCTAATTAATTTCTAAAGTGTGAACACCTGTTGCACAGGTCAGCAGTTGGTAGGCATGGAAACCCCTATATCCAAAGCTCTCATATGTAAAACAAACCATTTTGAGCAAATCCCAAATAAGAATAGATATCTCTGTATTAACCTCCATACCATTGCCAAACCCAAAATAGACAATAGCAATAACCTTGTAACCCTTCAAATTAAGATTAAAAAATAAAAAATGGAGAACAGTAATATAACAATCACAATAAAAACATTTGTTATACACCTCAAAATAAAATAATCACAATATGTACAACAATATAATATACCCACATAAAAAACATAAGCAAGATACATGTATTTTAATAGTCTCTATTCTACATATAATCACTTAATATGCCTGACCACATGTATGTTTTATATCACAATAGATCTATATTTTTCCTTTAGTATTATAGACCTTAATTGGTATTATATCTACATTGAACCCTCCTTTAAAGTGTGACATTTATTTATCTGCCCTAACAAAAAAACTCTCATATGTAACACAAACCATTTTGAGCAAATCTCAAATAAGAATAGATATCTCTGTATTAAGTATAAAAAAATTAAAAAATAAATAAATAATAAATAAGTAATCGCCTTATGTGCAAACCTATAACAAGTAATTAATACTAGATGTGTCAACATGAATATATAAATAAATTTACTAAGAGGGAATCTCAACCCAATATATAATTAAGCTTTTGCATGCTACCGCATATTAAATAAAATGTAAAATGCAACTCTAGAGCACCTAAGCCATAGAAAGATTATTCCATTGTAAGACAGTTTAAACCTTGTGGGAAAGATAAAAATGACACAATGACTAACTAATGTTAAACCCTATCTGTGATATCTTATATGCAAAATGTATGTACCTATATTTAATATAAATGTACTAACAAGATATTTATAATATATAATAAAAATGATAAGCCAAGAATAAAGTGTGGAATGTAATCAAAACCTAAAGCTTTATCTAAATGGCGTGCAGAAAGTATATATATAAATATATGTGATCATTGGTCCAACATAAAGATACCCTTGTATCCTAAAAATAATTCATCTGATCATGGTAATCTTATAAGTAATAATAATATTAAAGTGCTATACCGCTAATGTAAGTGGAAAAATAAAAAAATTAAAAAAATTGTTACACAGGCGAAATACTGTGTAACAATTTTTTTATTTTTCCACTTACATTAGCGGTATAGCACTTTAATATTATTATTACTTATAAGATTACCATGATACTAAAGGAAAAATATAGATCTATTGTGATATAAAACATACATGTGGTCAGGCATATTAAGTGATTATATGTAGAATAGAGACTATTAAAATACATGTATCTTGCTTATGTTTTTTATGTGGGTATATTATATTGTTGTACATATTGTGATTATTTTATTTTGAGGTGTATAACAAATGTTTTTATTGTGATTGTTATATTACTGTTCTCCATTTTTTATTTTTTAATCTTAATTTGAAGGGTTACAAGGTTATTGCTATTGTCTATTTTGGGTTTGGCAATGGTATGGAGGTTAATACAGAGATATCTATTCTTATTTGGGATTTGCTCAAAATGGTTTGTTTTACATATGAGAGCTTTGGATATAGGGGTTTCCATGACTACCAACTGCTGACCTGTGTAACAGGTGTTCACACTTTAGAAATTAATTAGCCTATCAGATTTAGTTTTATGTGTTCTATTGTCTTTATAAAGCAAGTGTTGTTAACATTTTAACATAGCCTGAGGAAACAGCCTGTGGTGGCTGAGAAACATGTCGCTGGTTTTAAAATAAAAGTTTTTAAATATACACTTGCTTTATCACAATTATTCTGCTCCAGTTTGGGGGCAGAGTGTGTGTGCTAGTCCTATCTTCCAAAGTGGTGATTTTCTGCATCCTGCAAATTGGATTCCACAGTCCACTGGGCGGCTGAGAGGTCCCAGTACTGCTGATATTGCACCTGGTGGTGCTTTGTTTCCTGTAAGTACAACCTTGAATCCTCCTTTTTTATCTGGTGTACAAACGTTACTGGGCTATGTGTGTGCCTTTTTTGCCCTTATAGGCATCATAGGATAGGCCCTCGCCAAGGATCATCTCTATCTGGCTGGAGACACCAGTGAGCTGGACCACTGTTTGATGTTCCAGGCTGCCACAATAGCACCATTTGGGTGCGCTACGCTTGTGAGTATATTTCCTATCCTGCTGATGTTTTGTATCCGACTGCCGTGACGTTACTAGGCCATGTTGGCGCCTCTGTGCTTCTTTTTCTTATAATACATAAACATACTTATATACATAATACATAAACATACTTATACACATAATACATAAACATACTTATACACATAATACATAAACATACTTATACACATAATACATAAACATACTTATACACATAATACATAAACATACTTATACACATAATACATAAACATACTTATACACATAATACATAAACATACTTATACACATAATACATAAACATACTTATACACATAATACATAAACATACTTATACACATAATACATAAACATACTTATACACATAATACATACACATACTTATACACATAATACATACACATACTTATATACATAATACATACACATACTTATATACATAATACATAAACATACTTATATACATAATACATAAACATACTTACACACATAATACATAAACATACTTATATACATAAACATACTTATATACATAATACATAAACATACTTATATACATAATACATAAACATACTTATACACATAATACATAAACACTTATACACATAATACATAAACATACTTATATACATAATACATAAACATACTTATACACATAATACATAAACATACTTATATACATAATACATAAACATACTTATACACATAATATATAAACATACTTATACACATAATACATAAACATACTTATACACATAATACATAAACATACTTATATACATGATACATAAACACTTATACACATAATACATAAACATACTTATATACATAATATATAAACATACTTATACACATAATACATAAACATACTTATATACATAATACATAAACACTTATACACATAATACATAAACATACTTATATACATAATACATAAACATACTTATACACATAATACATAAACATACTTATACACATAATACATAAACATACTTACACACATAATACATAAACATACTTATATACATAATACATAAACATACTTATATACATAATACATAAACATACTTATACACATAATACATAAACATACTTATATACATAATACATAAACATACTTATATACATAATACATAAACATACTTATATACATAATACATAAACATACTTATACACATAATACATAAACATACTTATATACATAATACATAAACACTTATACACATAATACATAAACATACTTATATACATAATACATAAACATACTTATATACATAATACATAAACATACTTATACACATAATACATAAACATACTTATACACATAATACATAAACATACTTATACACATAATACATAAACATACTTACACACATAATACATAAACATACTTATATACATAATACATAAACATACTTATATACATAATACATAAACATACTTATATACATAATACATAAACATACTTATACACATAATACGTAAACATACTTATACACATAATACATAAATATACTTATACACATAATACATAAACATACTTATATACATAATACATAAACATACTTATATACATAATACATAAACATACTTATATACATAATACATAAACATACTTATACACATAATACGTAAACATACTTATACACATAATACATAAATATACTTACACACATAATACATAAACATACTTACACACATAATACATAAATATACTTACACACATATACACCTGCACCAAAACCATATATAAATGCACACATACATACATAAACAAATATATATATATATATATATATATATATATATATATATATATATATATATATATATATATATATATATATATATATATATATACAAAAACAAGAAGTCCAGGCAAAGAGCTAAAAGCAAAGTGAGTATTTATTTAGAATTTCTTATTAAAAGCTCCATAAGAGTTATGCAATAGGCAAATGGCTATGAATTACGGCAGTGAGGAGGGCTGGGGTGGGCGTCTGACGCGTTTCAGCTCCTGTGGAGCCTTAATCATAATATATATATATATATATATATATATATATATATATATATATATATATATATATATATATATATATATATATATATATATATATATATATATGTATATGTGTATATATATATATATATATATATGTAGACCAAAAAGAACAAGGACTTATAGAATCGATAACGAAATGTGGTTTATTCAAGCTTTTACAAGTGAATCAATATTCAGTGTACAGGGCAGGTGCAAGGGATCTAACACGTTCTGTGCATGCTCAGATGCGCTTCATCAGTGATCTATAGGTGTTCACTAAGGCCTAGATTACGAGTTTGAGTTTTGCGTTAGGAGTTATGCGGTGCTAACGAGAAGTTTTCCCTCACCGCTCACTTATCTGCAGCACTGGTATTACGAGTTTTCAGAAAACCGTCGTTAAAAGACAAGAAGTGAGCATTGAGCAAAATTTTGCTCCTTACCGCACTCCAATACCAGCGCTGCTTAAGTCAGCGGTGAGCTGGTCGTACGTGTTTGTGCACAATTTATATTTATTAACCTATACTATGCCGCCCCTAATGTCGCCGCAACCTACCTACATTTATTAACCCCTAATCTGCCGCCCCCAACATCTCCGCCACTATATTGAAGTTATTAACCCCTAAACCTAAGTCTAACCCTAACTCTAACACCCCCTAACTTAATGGGACACTAAAGTCAAAATTAAACTTCATGATTCAGACAGAGCAGCAATTTTAAACAACTTTCCAATTTACTTCCATTAACAAAACGTGCACAGTCTTTTTATATTTACACTTTTTGAGTCACCAACTCCTACTGAGCATGTGCAAGAATTCACATTATATACATATATGCATTTGTGATTGGCTGATGTCTGTCACACAATACAGGGGGAGTGGAAATAGACATAAATATGCAATTTATTTAACAAAAATCTACCACTCATCTGAAGTTCAGACTTCTTATCATGCATTTGTTGATTATGCAAATCTACTGTATTGACTGGTCCTTTAAATATAATTACAATAAATCTAAATAAAATTCCTATCATTAAATAAATTATTCCTATTTAAAACTAAATACTTACCTATAAAATAAACCCTAAGCTAGCTACAATATAACTAATAGTTACATTGTATCTAGTTTAGGATTTATTTTTATTTTACAGGCAAGTTTGTATTTATTTTAACTAGGTAGATTAGTTATTAAATAGCTATTAACTATTTACTAACTACCTAGCTAAAATAAATGCAAAAGTACCTGTAAAATAAAATCTAACCTAAGTTACACTAACACCTAACACTACACTATAATTAAATAAATAAACTAAATTAAATACAATTACCTAAATTAAATTAAAGTGAGCCTGGCAGTTTAAAATGATCATAGAAATACTATTATCTTAGGTCTTTTGGTATATTGGATCTGGCACCCCCTACAGGTCTACACAGTATGGGTGAACTTACAATTTAAACTGTATCTTATTTTATATTCCCTGCTGGTAATATGAGACTTGACTACATCTCATTCTACAACATAATTGCAGGTCTTACAGATTGTGGCCTTACATTTATAGAAACCTAACCTTTTTTTAGGCCATGTGCTAATTTTTCTTTCTGGAAGAAATGAGGGGGCCACGGTATTGCCTATTGTTCTTGCTTTCTTAGAGACACAGCGAATGCCTGTAGAGACTACTTGAGACACAATGGGATCTACCTTCAAAATTGGTAAACAATCAATATTACACAGTTCCCTAAATTCAGAGCTATAGGTACTAAAGATAATTTTATTGTCCCTACCCTGCTCTCTATTCTTAGATTTACACTTTTTGTATGTTAATAGAGATTCTCGTGGAATATCATCAATCAAAATTCTAGTTGAATTAAGCAGATCTTCTTTATACCCCCTTGCCACTAATCTTTCTGTTAGGGAGTCACATTGTTGTTTAAAGAGATCTGCAGTTGAACAAATTGTTTTAGTACGAATGTACTGACCCTTGGGTATGGCTTTTAAGACATGTCTAGGGTGGCATGACTCAAAGTTAAATATTGTGTTGCCTCCTGTTGCTTTTCTATACAAGTCTGTAATGACCGCAGAATTATCAAGATCAACAGACAATTCAATGTCCAAAAATTTAATTTTTAAAGCACTTTGTGTGCCAACAAAATTCAAATTGAAATCATTGTGGTTTAAGTATTCAAAAAAAGGAGACAACAGATTGTTCATCTCCATCCCACACCAACAAGAGGTCATCAATATAACGACCAAAATAAATTATGTGATTTCTGAAAGGGTTACTATCTGCATAGATGTGGAGCATCTCCCACCAACCCATGTACAGGTTGGCATACGAGGGGGCAAATTTGGCCCCCATCGCAGTTCCACGTCTCTGCAGATAGAAAGACCCATCAAACAGAAAATAATTATGAGTCAACAAAAACTCCAATGAAATTTTCAAAAAATGTTTAATGTCCTCAGAATATACTGACATTCTATCAAGTATATAGAAATGGCCTGTAACCCCTTGTGGTGTGGAATGGAGGTGTACAAAGACGCTACATCAACTGTAACAAATCTGTATGAAGACTTCCAATGGAGGTTCTGCATACTGTTCAATACCTGAATCGAATCCTGTATAAAACTCATAAGATCACTTACCAAAGGCTGTAAATACGAATCAATAAGCTCAGGGGTAGGCTCCAAAAGGGAGTCAATACCCGATATTATGGGACGACCTGGGGGGTGAACAGGATCTTTGTGTAGTTTAGGGAGGACAATAGAAAAAAGCAATATTAGGTGCTACTGGCAAAAAACATTCCTTTTTATATTTAGTCAAAATACCTGTTTGACAAGCAAGATCCAAAAATTTTTCCAAAATACCTCTAAATTTCTTTGTAGGATTTTCTTTCAATTTTTCATAAACAGTAATGTCTCTTAGTTGGTGCATAGCCTCTGACTGGTAGTATTCTCTATCCATCACTAAAACGTTGCCACCCTTATCGGATGCTTTAATGATGACTATGTTTGTATTCTCTTTCAAAGTAGTGAGGGCTTTGAATTGTTTACCAATGAGGTTATTGTGATGTCTAAAAGAGGATTTTTTTTGTCTAAGTTCTGTGGTAGTAGCTAGGGCCTTAAGCTTATCTTCAACTGTTCTTTGAAAGATCAATACTTTTACCTCTTGTTTGTACCGGATAAAATGTACTTCTACTCCCCCTAATCCCAAAATTACATCCTGTGATAGAATACTTATCAATACTCACATTACTATCTCCTAGTATAAGCATATCAATTACAGTGCATTGTTCTTGAAAGTCTAGGAAATTGTGTTTTGTTTGGTCACCATTAGAAATAGGATGATCAGTAGTAGCCTCATTGACACCAACCTGATCCTCCACAAAAAAAGTGTTTTTTTAGTGTAAACTTCCTGACAAATTTGTTAACATCTAGTATAGTGTCAGAGGCTAAAATGTCTAGTTGGAGAAAAATTTAAACCTAGGCTAAGGACCTCAGTTTCATCACTAGATAATTGTTACTGTGATAAATTCACAACATTTTTTAAACATATTTGCGTATCTGAGTCCGATTGGTTCTGGTCTGATACCTTCTGTTGCCTTTTATCTTTCCTGCCCCTACTACCTCTTCTTGTTTTTTTCTTGTTGTATTGGCCATAGCACCCTCCCTGTTTTTTGAAGGTTCTATAACAACCATATCCGGATTGTCAAGTGCCGAAGCACCTTGTATGTGTGCAACTTCCTCAGGTGAATCATGGTCAGAGGTATCTACCTCATAATCTGTTTCTGCAAATCTCAATTTCTTAAAAACTTTACCTTTCTTATAATCATTATCCTTTTTAACATAACCTACAGAACCATTCTGGTGTGGAACTCTAGACCACCTATACACCCTATTAGACTCATAGGCCTCTATTTATCATTGGTCTTGCGGACCTGATCCGACAGTGCGGATCAGGTCCGCAAGACCTCGCTAAATGCGGAGAGCAATACGCTCTCCACATTTAACATTGCACCAGCAGCTCACAAGAGTTGCTGGTGCAATGCCGCCCCCTGCTGACTTGTGGTCAATCGGCCGCCAGCAGGGAGGTGTCAATCAACCTGATTGTACTCGATCGGGTTGGTTTCCGACGATTCCTGTCCGCCTGCTCAGAGCAGGCGGACAGGGTTATGGAGCAGCGGTCTTTAGACCGCTGCTTCATAACTGGTGTTTCTGGCGAGTCTGAAGAAATGCCAGAAACACGGCCCTTCAAGCTCCATTCGGAGCTTTATAAATATGGGCCATAATCTCTCTTGCTAATTTGTTTTTCTTAAAATCCCAAAGATCTTTTGAAAATTATAACATATTAGCTTCGAATTTTGCATCATATTCTTTGAACTCAGGGTCTGATTGAAAAGTCCAGAAATCATTCTGTATATCCTTAATTAAGGAAATTTGTTCAAGTCTCTGTTGTTTCTTATATTCAATGAGTAAGTCCATTAAAGCAAAAGAACAGTCATTGAAAATCTTGTTCCCCTTAGAAATAAATTCAGGATCTGTTACAAAAAAAGAGGGGAATTTACTGAGTCTTAATCCCCTAGGAATATGTTCATACTTCTTGTATAATAAAAAAGTTTTAAATCAAGATCCAATTTTATATCTTCCTGTGTAGATCGTCAATATGGAAAAAAAGACTGTCCAGTGTGTTTTCATTGTCATCACAGTCCTGATCATATTGATTAAGTGTAGCTTCTAAGTCCCGCAGGAAAAAACTACTGTGTGCTTCAGACATAACTGTTGCCCTTTAAGAGTTTAAAATGTGCTGCACAACAATACAATCTAAAGACCAGTTTAAATGAAAGTCAATGCAAAACAATGTATATGTAAACAATCTTCAAGACACCGCTGCCACCTACATTATACTTATGAACCCCTAATCTGCTGCCCCCAACATCGCTGAAACCTACATTATATTTAGTAACCCCTAATCTGCCACCCCCAATGTCGCCGCCACCTACCTACACTTATTAACCCCTAATCTGCCGCACCCAACGTCACCGCCACTATATTAAAGTTATTAACCCCTAAACCTAAGTCTAACCCTAACACCCCCTAACTTAAATATAATTTAAATAAATATAAATAAAATTACTATAATTAACTAAATTATTCCTATTTAAAACTAAATACTTACCTGTAAATTAAACCCTAAGCTAGCTACAATATAACTAATAGTTACATTGTATCTAGCTTAGGGTTTATTTTTATTTTACAGGCAAGTTTGTATTTATTTTAACTAGGTAGAATAGCTATTAAATAGTTATTAACTATTTAATAACTACCTAGTTAAAATAAATACAAAAGTAATTGTAAAATAAATCCTAACCTAAGTTACAATTACACCTAACACTACACTATAATTAAATAAATTAAATACAATTAAATTAAATTTTCTAAAGTACAAAGAAAAACAAACACTAAGTTACAGAAAATAATAAAATAATTACAAGATTTTTAAACTAATTACACCTAATCTAATCCCCCTAACAAAATAAAAAAGCCCCCCAAAATAAAAAAGCCCTACCCTAGACTAAATTACAAATAGCCCTTAAAAGGGCCTTTTGCAGGGCATTGCCCCAAAGTAATCAGCTCTTTTACCTGTAAAAGAAATTACAAATACCCCCCCAACATTAAAACCCACCACCTACACACCCAACCCTACTCTAAAACCCACCCAATACCCCCTTAATAAAACCTAACACTAACCCCTTGAAGATCACCTTAGAAGTCTTCATCCAACCGGGTCAAAGTCCTCAACGAAGCCGGGAGAAGTTTTCATCCAAGCCGGGCGAAGTGGTCCTCCAGACGGGCAGAATCTTCATCCATACGGCATCTTCTATCTTCATCTATCCGGCGCGGAGTGGGTCCATCTTCAAGACATCCGACGTGGAGCATCCTCTTCAAACGACGTCTTCTTCTACAATGAAAGTTCTTTTCTATCAGCCAATCGGAATTAAGGTAGAAAAAATCCTATTGGCTGATGCAATCAGTCAATAGGATTGAGCTGACATTCTATTGGTTGATTGGAACAGCCAATAGAATGCAAGCTCAATCCTGTTGGCTGATTGGATCAGCCAATAGGATTGAACCTCAATCCTTTTTTTTAGTATATTTATTTATAAGATCAGCAACATAACAATGTTTGTCAGAACAAAAACAGACTCAATAATAGGTTACATTGATTTCACATATTCCATAAAAAATTTAGAGAAAAAGAAACAGATTTAGGACATCCTTTTAGTCTCTAAACTTAAAACTATCAGAAGCTACCCACTCCAATTGATATCTTCTTATGCTGCTGGCTATTTTATTGAATTTTGCTTAAAATCAAATAATAAACAAACAAAATAAACAGACAAACAAACAAAAAAAAACAAACAAACAAAAAAGCCTATCTCCCCTTCCTCTATTACTTATATTCTTGTCTCTTTAACTGAGAAACTCATTATTTGCAATTGCTTTTTCAAGGTAAATTGTTCCCCTAAATGGTACAATTAAACTCTTGCATCAGCCAATAGGATTTTTTCTACCTTAATTCCGATTGGCTGATAGAATTCTATCAGCCAATCGGAATTGAGGGACGCCATCTTGGATGACGTCATTTAAAGGAACCTTCGGATGAAGAGGATGCTCCGCGTCGGATGTCTTGAAGATGGACCTGCTCCGCGCCGGATGGATGAACATAGAAGATGCCGTCTGGATGAAGACTTCTGCCCGTCTGGAGGACCACTTCGCCTGGCTTCCATGAAGACTTCTCCTGGCTTCGTTGAGGACTTCGGCCCGGTTGGGTGAAGACGTCTCCCAGTAAGGTGATCTTCAAGGGGTTAGTGTTAGGTTTTATTAAGGGGGTATTGGGTGGGTTTTAGAGTAGGGTTGGTTGTGTGGGAGGTGGGTTTTAATGTTGGGGGGAATTTGTAATTTTTTTTACAGGTAAAAGAGCTGATTACTTTGGGGCAATGCCCCGCAAAAGGCACTTTTAAGGGCTATTTGTAATTTATTCTAGGGTAGGGCTTTTTTTATTTTGTTAGGGGGATTAGATTAGGTGTAATTAGTTTAAAAATCTTGTAATTCTTTTATTATTTTCTGTAATCTAGGGGTCGATCCGATAAAAATCGTCGCCCGCAAAAGCCGGCGACGCCAATATTTGCGCTGGTTTGGTATCCTATATACGGCGTAACCTAGAAGTTACGCCCGTATATTTCTGCCGTTGCCCGTAGTTTTTTGGGCTATAGGCAGGTATACCAAACCAGCGCAGTTTGGTATCCAATATGCAGCGTAAGGACTTACGTGGCAAAAATGGAGAAATCTTACTCCATTTTCACCTCGCCACAAAAAGCAGCCGTAAGAAGCCTTACGCTGACTATTGGAGCCCCGTAATTCCCTAAACTAACTAGAAAATAAACCTAACACCTAACGCATGCGCAATGTCTATCTACCTGTCAACCGCGATCCCCCGCCGCAATCCCTAATAAAGTTATTAACCCCTAAACCGCCGCTCCCGGACCCCGCCGCCATCTACATAAACTAACCCCCTACTGTGAGCCCCTAAAACCGCCGCCATCTACCTTATCTATCCCCTAATGTGAACCCCTTACACCGCTGTCATCTACCTTATCTATCCCCTAATCTGACCCCTTACACCGCCGCCACCTATATAAAAATGATTAACCCCTACTCTAATCCCCCTATACCGCCGCCAGCTATATTAATATTATTAACCCCTAATGTAAGCCCCTTACACCGCCGCCATCTCTATTAAAATGATTAACCCCTAATTTAATCTACCTACCCCGCCGCCAGCTATGTTATCTATATTAACCCTAAGTATATTATAGTTAATATAGGTATTACATTATATATATATATTAACTATATTAACCCTAATTATATTAGGGTTAATATAGTTAATATAGCTACTATAGTATTTATATTAACTATATTAACTCTATCTAACCCTAACACCCCTAACTAAATTTATATTAAATTAATCTAATTCATATTATAAACTAAAATATTCCTATTTAAAACTAAATACTTACCTATAAAATAAACCCTAACAGCTAGATTTGGAGTTTGGCGGTAGCCGTGAAAACGAGCGTTAGAGGCTCCTAACGCTGGTTTTAGGCTACCGCCGGTATTTGGAGTCACTTAAAAAAGGGTCTAACGCTCACTTTTCAGCCGCGACTTTTCCATACCGCAGATCCCCTTACGTAAATTGCGTATCCTATCTTTTCAATGGGATCTTCCTAACTCCGGTATTTAGAGTCGTTTCTGAAGTGAGCGTTAGAGCTCTAACGACAAAACTCCAGCCGCAGAAAAAAAGCAGGAGTTAAGAGCTTTCTGGGCTAACGCCGGTTCATAAAGCTCTTAACTACTGTACCCTAAAGTACACTAACACCCATAAACTACCTATGTACCCCTAAACTGAGGTCCCCCCACATCGCCGCAACTCGATTAAATTTTTTTAACCCCTAATCTGCCGACCGCCAACTACGTTATACTTATGTACCCCTAATCTGCTGCCCCTAACCCCGCCGACCCCTATATTATATTTATTAACCCCTAACCTGCCCCCCACAACGTCGCCGCCAGATACTTACAATAATTAACCCCTAATCTGCCGACCGCAAAGCGCCGCCACCTACGTTATCCTTATGTACCCCTAATCTGCTGCCCCTAACACCGCCGACCCCTATATTATATTTATTAACCCCTAATCTGCCCCCCTCAACGTCGCCTACACCTGCCTACACTTATTAACCCCTAATCTGCCGAGCGGACCGCACCGCTACTATAATAAAGTTATTAACCCCTAATCCGCCTCACTAACCCTATCATAAATAGTATTAACCCCTAATCTGCCCTTCCTAACATCGCCGACACCTAACTTCAATTATTAACCCCTAATCTGCCGACCGGAGCTCACCGCTATTCTAATAAATGTATTAACCCCTAAAGCTAAGTCTAACCCTAACACTAACACCCCCCTAAGTTAAATATAATTTTATTCTAACGAAATTAATTAACTCTTATTAAATAAATTATTCCTATTTAAAGCTAAATACTTACCTGTAAAATACATCCTAATATAGCTACAATATAAATTATAATTACATTGTAGCTATTTTAGGATTAATATTTATTTTACAGGCAACTTTGTAATTATTTTAACCAGGTACAATAGCTATTAAATAGTTAAGAACTATTTAATAGTTACCTAGTTAAAATAATTACAAATTTACCTGTAAAATAAATCCTAACCTAAGTTATAATTAAACCTAACACTACCCTATCAATAAATTAATTAAATACAATAGCTACAAATAACTACAATTACAGAAACTAACTAAAGTACAAAAAATAAAAAAGAACTAAGTTACAAAAAATAAAAAAATATTTACAAACATTAGAAAAATATTACAACAATTTTAAACTAATTACACCTACTCTAAGCCCCCTAATAAAATAACAAAGACCCCCAAAATAAAAAAAATGCCCTACCCTATTCTAAATTAATAGAGTTAAAAGCTCTTTTACCTTACCAGCCCTGAACAGGGCCCTTTGCGGGGCATGCCCCAATAAAATCAGCTCTTTTGCCTGTAAAAAAAAACATACAATACCCCCCCCCCCAACATTACAACCCACCACCCACATACCCCTAATCTAACCCAAACCCCCCTTAAATAAACCTAACACTAGCCCCTGAAGATCTTCCTACCTTGTCTTCACCATCCAGGTATCACCGATCCGTCCTGGCATCCGGTGCTGAAGAGGTCCAGAAGAGGCTCCAAAGTCTTCCTCCTATCCGGCAAGAAGAGGACATCCGGACCGGCAAACATCTTCTTCCAAGCGGCATCTTCAATCGTCTTCCATCCGGTGCGGAGCGGGTCCATCTTGAAGCAGGCGACGCGGATCCATCCTCTTCTCCCGACGACTAGACGACGAATGACGGTTCCTTTAAGGGACGTCATCCAAGATGGCGTCCCTCGAATTCCGATTGGCTGATAGGATTCTATCAGCCAATCGGAATTAAGGTAGGAATATTCTGATTGGCTGATGGAATCAGCCAATCAGAATCAAGTTCAATCCGATTGGCTGATCCAATCAGCCAATCAGATTGAGCTCGCATTCTATTGGCTGATCGGAACAGCCAATAGAATGCGAGCTCAATCTGATTGGCTGATTGGATCAGCCAATCGGATTGAACTTGATTCTGATTGGCTGATTCCATCAGCCAATCAGAATATTCCTACCTTAATTCCGATTGGCTGATAGAATCCTATCAGCCAATCGGAATTCGAGGGACGCCATCTTGGATGACGTCCCTTAAAGGAACCGTCATTCGTCGTCTAGTCGTCGGGAGAAGAGGATGGATCCGCGTCGCCTGCTTCAAGATGGACCCGCTCCGCACCGGATGGAAGACGATTGAAGATGCCGCTTGGAAGAAGATGTTTGCCGGTCCGGATGTCCTCTTCTTGCCGGATAGGAGGAAGACTTTGGAGCCTCTTCTGGACCTCTTCAGCACCGGATGCCAGGACGGATCGGTGATACCTGGATGGTGAAGACAAGGTAGGAAGATCTTCAGGGGCTAGTGTTAGGTTTATTTAAGGGGGGTTTGGGTTAGATTAGGGGTATGTGGGTGGTGGGTTGTAATGTTGGGGGGGGGGGGTATTGTATGTTTTTTTTTACAGGCAAAAGAGCTGATTTTATTGGGGCATGCCCCGCAAAGGGCCCTGTTCAGGGCTGGTAAGGTAAAAGAGCTTTTAACTCTATTAATTTAGAATAGGGTAGGGCATTTTTTTTATTTTGGGGGTCTTTGTTATTTTATTAGGGGGCTTAGAGTAGGTGTAATTAGTTTAAAATTGTTGTAATATTTTTCTAATGTTTGTAAATATTTTTTTATTTTTTGTAACTTAGTTCTTTTTTATTTTTTGTACTTTAGTTAGTTTATGTAATTGTAGTTATTTGTAGCTATTGTATTTAATTTATTTATTGATAGTGTAGTGTTAGGTTAATTGTAGGTAATTGTAGGTAGTTTATTTAATTAATTTATTGATAGGGTAGTGTTAGGTTTAATTATAACTTAGGTTAGGATTTATTTTACAGGTAATTTTGTAATTATTTTAACTAGGTAACTATTAAATAGTTCTTAACTATTTAATAGCTATTGTACCTGGTTAAAATAATTACAAAGTTGCCTGTAAAATAAATATTAATCCTAAAATAGCTGCAATGTAATTATTATTTATATTGTAGCTATATTTGGATTTATTTTACAGGTAAGTATTTAGCTTTAAATAGGAATAATTTATTTAATAAGAGTTAATTAATTTTGTTAGATTTAAATTATATTTAACTTAGGGGGGTGTTAGTGTTAGGGTTAGACTTAGCTTTAGGGGTTAATCCATTTATTATAGTAGCGGTGCGGTCCGCTCGGCAGATTAGGGGTTAATAAGTGTAGGCAGGTGTAGGCGACGTTGAGGGGGGCAGATAAGGGGTTAATAAATATAATATAGGGGTCGTCGGTGTTAGGGGCAGCAGATTAGGGGTACATAAGGATAACGTAGGTGGCGGCGCTTGGCGGTCGGCAGATTAGGGGTTAATAAGTGTAGGCAGGTGTAGGCGACGTTGTGGGCGGCAGATTAGGGGTTAATAAATATAATATAGGGGTCGTCGGTGTTAGGGGCAGCAGATTAGGGGTACATAGCTATAATGTAAGTAGCGGCGGTTTACGGAGCGGCAGATTAGATTAGGGGTTAATAATAATATGCAGGGGTCAGCGATAGCGGGGCGGCAGATTAGGGGTTAATAAGTGTAAGGGTAAGGGTGTTTAGACTCGGGGTACATGTTAGGGTGTTAGGTGCAGACGTAGGAAGTGTTCCCCCATAGGAAACAATGGGGCCGCGTTAGGAGCTTAACGCTGCTTTTTTGCAGGTGTTAGGTTTTTTTTCAGCTCAAACAGCCCCATTGTTTCCTATGGGAGAATCGTGCACGAGCACGTTTTTGAGGCTGGCCGCTTGCGTAAGCAACTCTGGTATCGAGAGTTGAAGCTGCGTTAAAAATGCTCTACGCTCCTTTTTTGGAGCCTAACGCAGCCTTTTTTTGGACTCTCGATACCAGAGTTATTTTTATGGTGCGGCCAGTAAAACGCGGGCGTTAGTTTTTCGGGTCGTTACCGACAAAACTCCAAATCTAGCTGTAAGATAGCTACAATATAATTAATAATTACATTGTAGCTATGTTAGGGTTAATATTTATTTTACAGGTAAATTGTTAATTATTTTAACTAGGTATAATAGCTATTAAATAGTTATTAACTAATTAATATCTACCTAGTTAAAATAATTACCTAATTACCTGTAAAATAAATCCTAACCTAAGTTACAAATACACCTACACTATCAATAAATTAACTAAATTACAAATATCTATCTAAAAATACAATTAAATTAACTAAACTAAATTACAAAAAATAAAAAAAAGATTACAAGATTTTTAAGCTAATTACACCTGTTCTAAGCCCCCTAATAAAATAATAAAGCCCCCCAAAATAAAAAAAATTCCCTGCCCTATTCTAAATTAAATAAAGTTCAAAGCTCTTTACCTTACCAGCCCTTAAAAGGGCCTTTTGTGGGGCATGCCCCAAAGAATTCAGCTCTTTTGCATTTAAATACATATACAATACCCCCCCCATTACAACCCACCACCCACATACCCCTATTCTAAACCCACCCAAACCCCCCTTAAAAAAGCCTAACACTACCCCCCTGAAGATCTCCCTACCTTGTCTTCACCACACCGGGCCGAACTCCTCATCCGATCCGGGCGATGTCTTCCTCCAAGCGGCAAAGAAGAATTCTTCCTCCGGCGATGTCTTCCTCCAAGCGGCAAAGAAGAATTCTTCCTCCGGCGATGTCTTCCTCCAAGCGGCAAAGAAGAATTCTTCCTCCGGCGATGTCTTCCTCCAAGCGGCAAAGAAGAATTCTTCCTCCGGCGATGTCTTCCTCCAAGCGGCAGCAAAGTCTTCTTCCTTCCGGCAGCATCTTCCATGAAGCGGCATCTTCAATCTTCTTTCTTCGCTCCGCCGCCGCGGAGCATCCATCCCGGCCGACGACTGAACGACGAATGAGGTACCTTTAAATGACGTCATCCAAGATGGCGTCCGCCGAATTCCGATTGGCTGATAGGATTCTATCAGCCAATCGGAATTAAGGTAGAAAAATCTGATTGGCTGATTGAATCAGCCAATCAGATTTAAGTTCAATCCGATTGGCTGATTGGTTCAGCCAATCGGATTGAACTTGAATCTGATTGGCTGATGTAATCAGCCAATCAGATTTTTCTACCTTAATTCCGATTGGCTGATAGATTCCTATCAGCCAATCGGAATTCGGCGGACGCCATCTTGGATGACGTCATTTAAAGGTACCTTATTCGTCGTTCAGTCGTCGGCCGGGATGGATGCTCCGCGGCGGCGGAGCGAAGAAAGAAGATTGAAGATGCCGCTTCATGGAAGATGCTGCCGGAAGGAAGAAGACTTTGCTGCCGCTTGGAGGAAGACATCGCCGGGAGGAAGAATTCTTCTTTGCCGCTTGGAGGAAGGCATCGCCGGAGGAAGAATTCTTCTTTGCCGCTTGGAGGAAGACATCGCCCGGATCGGATGAGGAGTTCGGCCCGGTGTGGTGAAGACAAGGTAGGGAGATCTTCAGGGGGGTAGTGTTAGGCTTTTTTAAGGGGGGTTTGGGTGGGTTTAGAATAGGGGTATGTGGGTGGTGGGTTGTAATGGGGGGGGTATTGTATATGTATTTAAATGCAAAAGAGCTGAATTCTTTGGGGCATGCCCCACAAAAGGCCCTTTTAAGGGCTGGTAAGGTAAAGAGCTTTGAACTTTATTTAATTTAGAATAGGGCAGGGAATTTTTTTTATTTTGGGGGGCTTTATTATTTTATTAGGGGGCTTAGAATAGGTGTAATTAGCTTAAAAATCTTGTAATCTTTTTTTTATTTTTTGTAATTTAGTTTAGTTAATTTAATTGTATTTTTAGATAGATATTTGTAATTTAGTTAATTTATTGATAGTGTAGGTGTATTTGTAACTTAGGTTAGGATTTATTTTACAGGTAATTAGGTAATTATTTTAACTAGGTAGATATTAATTAGTTAATAACTATTTAATAGCTATTATACCTAGTTAAAATAATTAACAATTTACCTGTAAAATAAATATTAACCCTAACATAGCTACAATGTAATTATTAATTATATTGTAGCTATCTTAGGGTTTATTTTATAGGTAAGTATTTAGTTTTAAATAGGAATATTTTAGTTTATAATATGAATTAGATTAATTTAATATAAATTTAGTTAGGGGTGTTAGGGTTAGATAGAGTTAATATAGTTAATATAAATACTATAGTAGCTATATTAACTATATTAACCCTAATATAATTAGGGTTAATATAGTTAATATATATAATGTATTAACTATAATATACTTAGGGTTAATATAGATAACATAGCTGGCGGCGGGGTAGGTAGATTAAATTAGGGGTTAATCATTTTAATAGAGATGGCGGCGGTGTAAGGGGCTTACATTAGGGGTTAATAATTTTAATATAGATGGCGGCGGTGTTAGGGGCTCACTTTAGGGGGTTATAGATTTAATATAGCTGGCGGCGGGGTACGGGAGCGGCGGTTTAGGGGTTAATAACTTTATTAGGTTGCGGCGGGGTACGGGAGCGGCGGTTTAGGGGTTAATAACTTTATTAGGTTGCGGCGGGGTACGGGAGCGGCGGTTTAGGGGTTAATAACTTTTTTATTGTTAGGCTAGTGAGGGGGGGATAGCGGATAGAGGGTTAGACGTGTCGGGCTATGTTTAGGAGGCGTGTTAGACAGTGCGGGTGATTTAGACTTTAGTCAGGTTTTGTAGGCGCCGGCAGTTTCTAACGTGGCGCAAGTCACTGGCGACTCCAAAAATCTGTACTTACGCAGATTTCTGGACATCGCTGGTTTGTGAGACTTGCGCCACTCTAGCAACTGACGGTGCCGCATATTGGATAGCTCGAGTTGCGAGCTGAAACTGCGGGCGACGCGGGTTCCCTCGCTTGCGCCGCAAACTGCGATCTATATCGGATCGCGCCCCAGGTGGGGATTTTTTTTGTACTTTAGATAATTTATTGTAATTGTATTTAATTGTATTTAATTTATTTAATTTATTTAATTATAGTGTAGTGTTAGGTGTAATTGTAACGTAGGTTAGGTTTTATTTTACAGGTACTTTTGTATTTATTTTAACTAGGTAGTTATTAAATAGTTAATAACTATTTAATAACTATTCTACCTAAATAAATACAAACTTGCCTGTAAAATAAAAATAAACCCTAAGCTAGCTACAATGTAACTATTAGTTATATTGTAGCTAGCTTAGGGTTTATTTTATAGGTAAGTATTTAGTTTTAAATAGGAATAATTTTGTTAATTATAGTAATTTTATTTATATTTATTTAAATTATATTTAAGTTAGGGGGTGTTAGGGTTAGGGTTAGACTTAGGTTTAGGGGTTAATAACTTTAATATAGTGGGGGCGATGTTGTGGGCAGCAGATTAGGGGTTAATAAATGTAGGTAGGTGTCAGCAATGTTAGGGACGGCAGATTAGGGGTTAATAATATTTAACTAATGTTTGTGAGGCGGGAGTGTGGCAGTTTAGGGGCAGTTTAATATATTTATTATAGTGGCGGCGATGTCCGGTTTGGCAGATTAGGGGTTAAAATATTTATTATAGTGTTTGCGATGTGGGAGGGCCTTGGTTTAGGGGTTAATAGGTAGTTTATGGGTGTTAGTGCACTTTTTAGCACTTTAGTTAAGAGTTTTATGCTACGGCGTTGTAGTGTAAAACTCTTAACTACTGACTTTAAAATGAGGTACCAGTCTTGACAGGAGAGGGTCTACCGCTCACTTTTTGGAAGACTCGTAATACCGGCACTATGCAAGTCCCATTGAAAAAATAGGATACACAAAAAATAGGATACACAATTGACGTAAGTGAAGACTTGTAATACCAGCGGGCGTTAAAAAGCAGCGTTGGGACCTCTCAATGCTGCTTTTTAACCCTAACGCAAGACTCGTAATCTAGGTGAATGTGTTAGTGCAAAAAGGATATGTCCAAAACAATCAATTGGAGATTAAGTCCCAACTCCAAATAGCATAAGTGATCCCAGGGATTACTTCTCAGTGGAAATAAATGCTGCAGTTAAACTCCAAGAGGCCTATTTATCAAGCTGTCAACTTTGTTGCATTTGCCGGCACCAATACGCTCGCCTAACATCGCAAACGCGGACCTGAATACGCTCTCCATATTTATAAAAAAAAGCCAGCAAAAAGCCGCGCACCAAATACGGGGCGATGAGCAGCGGACTGTTGTTAACTAGCAGTCATCGATCTCGCTGCTATTTGGCTTTTTACCAACTTTATTTATACCCTGTCACTAAACACCGCCACTATACTAAAATGTTGAACCCCTATCCCGGACCTCACCGCAACTAAAGAAAAGTATTAACCCCTAATCCGCCTCTCCCGGACCCCACCGCAACTAAAGAAAAGTATTAACCCCTAATCCACCTCTCCCGGACCCCACAGCAACTAAATAAATGTATTAACCCCTATCCCGCCTCTCCCGGACCCCACCGCAACTAAATAAATGTATTAACCCCTATCCTGCCTCTCACGGACCCCACCGCAACTAAATAAAAGTATTAACCCTTAAACCCCTGGCCTCCCACATCACTACCACTAACTTAACCTATTAACCACTAAACCGCCAGCCCCCCCACATCGCCATAAACTAAATTAAGCTATTAACCCCTAAACCTAACAACCCGCTAACTTTACATTAAAATTACAACATCCCTAGCTTATAATAAATTAAAACTTACCTCTAGAATTAAATTAAACTATAGTAAACTATTAATTAACCTACCCTAACTATTAAACTAAAACTAAATTAAACTACCAATTACATTAACAATATTACATATTAAAAAACCCTAACCCTACTCAAATTATTTAAATCTACTATTAAAAATTACTAAATTACAAAAAAAAATAAACGCTAAGTTACAAAAAAAACAACACTGTTACAAATAAAAAACACACACCGAGATTACGAGTTTTGCGGTAACAGGGGTGCGTTGCTACTGAACATTTTTTTTTTCAACGCTCCCTTAAGACAACGCTGGTATTATGGGTTTTTTTAGACTTGGCGTTAGCCTCAAAAAAGTGAGCGGAGAGCAAAATTTAGCTCCACATCTCACTGTAATCCCAGCGCTGCTTATGGTAGCGGTGAGCTGGCTAAACGTGCTTGTGCTGAGCCAGATGAAATAAAACCTAACACCTGCAAAAAAGTAGCGTTCAGCTCCTAACGCAGCCCCATTGATTCCTATGGGGAAAGTAATTTTATGTCTACACCTAACACCCTAACATGAACCCCCGAGTCTAAACACCCCTAATCTTACACTTATTAACCCCTAATCTGCCGTCCCCAACATCATCGCCACCTACATTATATGTATTAACCCCTACTCTGCCGCTCCGGACACCGCCGCCACCTAGGGGAAGAGCCACGGCGTGCAGCAGCACTGATCCGGAACACCAAAGAGGCAAAGGTCATCCAATGAGGAGTAGACTATACCGGAGTGCCATAGCCAGGGAGATCAGCCCCAGAAACGAAAGGTACAAGAAAAAATAGGCAGGCACTACTCGGGGAGTAAAAAAGCAAAGTGTATTTTATTAATATTGTATGTACTTCCAAAAATGAATAAAGGAAGCCAAAAAGTCTCCAAAAGATACAAGCACACAGACAGAGGGACAGATGGCCTGACGCGTTTCGCGCCCCCTAGTGGCGCTTAATCATAGACTGAGATGTTAGCGGCTGGTCTGGCCTTATATACATATAAGTTAGCCCTTCCTTCACCAACAAAAAGTTAAAACATAAGATATACTTATTCATTGTAAGTGAATTATACCCAGAACAAAGTAAAGCAAAAAAGAGAGCATACAACACAAACCCCAAGATACAAAGCACAAAAATATTTTATATAAACCTATACACAGATTGAAACTATTAAGCTAATAGTATAAGGCATATGAATGAATATTACCTCCAAACAAATTTTAGTACAACCCATTGGCCCGCAAGTAAATATACAGAAAAGAAAAATTAATTATCGATAAAGAAGTTAATGTCACATTCCTTATTCATACCTATTGGTATTCTAGTATTTAATTTTAGAATCCAGTAAAGCTCTTTCTTATCTAGAATTTTATTTTTATTCCCACCCCTAGGAGGGAGTATAGCTCTGTCTATAATCTGTAGAGTCATATCTGCTATATGGCTAAAATGGTAATAATTAAAATGGTTGGCCACTGCTGAATCTACAAAGTAGTTTTTGACATCCCTAGTATGTTCTCCATATCTTGTTCTAGCCTCGCGTGACGTTTTGCCTACATACTGACTTTTACATAGATTACAGGTAAGTACACCACGTATGTGGTCTTACAATTGGCATAGAAATCAATCTGGTAAATACTATTGTCATATGTAGAAGTAAAGCTGTTTCCAATTTTTATATTAGCACAAGTTGTGCATTGCCTACCTCCACATTTAAAATTGCCTTTTTTAGACAGCCAACACGGAGTATTGTGATTTAATTTAGACCCAACCACACTAGGGGATAGTGATCTAGCTAAGGTTTTAGGTTTCCTGGAGACAAATCTAAATCTGTCAACAAGTGGCTTTAAAACAGTCGCCCATTAACAGATGTGTAGTCCAGGATATGGACTATACTGGTAAATTGTGAAGTATACTCTGTTGAAAATACAACAGAGTCATCAGACATGTTTACTCTAGGCTGATTTCTCTTATTAGACCTAAAATTTTGGATTTTTAAATTTTGTCTGCATTTGTCCAAGAGTATAGGATTATATCCTATTTTGACAAGTCTGTCCTTAAGCTCCAATGATTGTTGTTCAAAAATGATATCAGACTGCGTATTTCTACGGAGTCTGATAAATTGACCTCTGGGTATGGCTTTAATTAAATGACCTGGGTGTTGGGAGCTGGCATGTAGAATGGTGTTACCAGCAGTACTATTTCTATAAGTTTTAGTCATAATAGACCCATCAGTGATGCACAATCTAAGATCCAAGAAATTAATTTCCTTATCATTCATTTCACCTGTGAAACTTAAACCCATTTCATTAGTACTGAAATAGAGCAACAGGTCATGTAAAAATTTTGGATCCTTGTTATTGCGCACCACTAAGAGCAGATCGTCTATATACCTGACGAAGAGCTCTATCTGCTCTTGCCATGGATTGGTAGGGGAGTAAACGTACATTAGCTCCTACCAAACAACAAAAATATTGGCAAAAGCCGGGGCAAATTTTGCCCCCATGGCTGTTCCCCGTATTTGCAGATAGAACTCTTCGTCAAAGGTAAAAAAATTGTGAGTCAGCAAGAACCTCAATACATCACCTATATATAACCTGACCGAATTATCAAGACTGCATTCCTTATCCAGAAAAAAATCAACAGCCTTTATACCAAGATGCTGTGGGATACTGGTATAAAGGGATGTAATGTCTGCAGTAATCCAACAAAAGTCCTCTTGCCACCTGATAGTTATCCAATGTGGCTAAAAGATGTGATGTATCCTTCAAATAGCTCAATTGCATTGTAGCAATGGGCTGAAGGATACTATCCATCCATTCTCCCAGAGGTTCCAAGAGAGAACCAATACCTGCCACAATTGGTCTACCAGGTGGACAGGTGGCACTTTTGTGGATTTTCGGTACATGGTGGAATATAGGAGTTATAGGATAGTCAGGAATTAAGGATTCAAGATCCTTTGTGGTAAAAATGCCAAGCGAGACACCATCTTCAATTAGTTTCGTCATTTCCCTTTTAAAAGGTAAAGTGGGATTGCTAGGAAGTTTACGATAGACTGTAGAATCTGAGAGCTGCCTATAAGCTTCCTCCAGATAAAAAGGCTTATCCATTACTACAATGCTGCCGCCCTTATCCGAATCCCTAATAACAATATCTCTATTATCCTGTAGGGATTTAAGAGCTGCACGTTCAGTATGATTCAGGTTAAGGGCGGCAGCATTTCTGCGTTTTTTAGTTCCCACCTCCTGCTCAAGCTTAAATATGTCCTCTTGGACTGCCTTCTGGTAAGCATTAATCATTGGGCCCCTGTAGTTCACCGGATAAAATGAAGACCTATTCTTTTTAGGTGGGTGTAGTACATTTAATGGGACATCCCTATCATGGTCTTCATCAGGGTAAAAAAAAGGGCATCAAGAGTGACAACCGCAAAAGCATCTTGAAAATGAAGATGTGGATTACAATAAGTGTGTGCATTATCTGTCTTGATGTCCCTAACAGTAGCTGACTCATTTTCCTTCCCCATTTCTGGATCCCTATTAGTAAGTGCAAAAAAACGTTTCAAAGCTAATTTGCGAATTAGGCGGATTAGGGGCTAATACTTTTATTTAGTTGCAGTGGGGTCCGGGAGAGGTGTATTAGGGGTTAATACATTTTATTTAGGTTGCGGCGATGTCGGGGGTGGCAGATTAGGGGTGTTTAGACTCGGGGTTTATGTTAGGGTGTTAGGTGTAAACGTAACTGGTTTTCTACCATATAAATCAATGGGATATCTGGCAGCATCGAACATAAGCTTTTGGTGCTTTTAAACTCCCATTGATTGCTATGGCATCCACGGTGGTGGATTGAAAACCAGGTATGCTGGGCCAGAATAGCTGCAAGAGTACCGGTTAACTATTTGATAACTTTTTTAAAGTGTCAAATAGTGCCGAATGTGTATTCAGAACATCTGTAATGACGTAAGCATCGATCTGTGTCGAATTGAGACCGGCGAATCTGTAGGCTTTGATAACTAGGTCGAATCAAGCTCGCCACAATTACGCTACGGTATTCCGGTGTATTTGCGGTTGACAGCTTGATAAAAAGGCCTCCAAGGGTTAACCTCAAATAAAACAGATCAATGCTGCCAATAGTGAAGTCCTGTGAGACTACAGGGTTAATTCACATGTAAGTTGTATACTCACATACTGCAGAGCTTCACATCAAGCTCTTGATATAAAAGCAATGGGAGACTCCAACAGGAGCAGATAGAAGTGAACTCAGATGAATGTTAAAACAATTTATTACAATGTGTGTTAAAATCACAGGGGTTTACAGAGAACAACCACAGCTAGAACATCTGAATATTGCACAGACTGTATATTGTAAACAATGTCTATGATTACGGTTTGCAGTTCAGAAGGTTGTTCTCCCGCTGGGATCCCGCTCCTGCTCTCCTCCTCCTGCAATTATCAGTACCTACCTCCAATCCCATCTCTCTCCTTCTCCTCCTCTAAAGTCCACTGTATTCGCCTGTTCTACCCCCTCTCCCTCAAAGTGGCAGTAATCTATCGCCCTCCTGGACAACTTTGCCGCCTGGCTTCCTCACTTTCTCTCTTCAAATATTCCAACCCTAATTCTTGGGGACTTTAACATTCCCATTAACAACCCATCTGCCCCTGCTGCCTCTAAACTTCTTTCACTCACATCCTCCTTCGGTCTCTCACAATCCACCCTATTCCCTACTCAGCGTGATGGATACTCCATCAACCTGGTATTTTCCTACCTCTGCTCTATATCTGACCTCACATGTCGTCCTTTTCCCATTTCAGACCATCACCTGGTCACCTATAATAGCAATGCAACAGCTAAACCCACTTCTCCATACCGCTCCCGCATCTGTAGAAATCTACATGCTGTGGATCCGCTCCAATTTTCAAAAATCAATCAAGATCTCCTCCCTCACACTTCCACTATAACCTGCCCTGATCTCACTACAGCCCACTAAAACAAAGCCCTCTCCTCTGCACTAGACACACTTGCCCCTCCCCAACTGTGCAAAAGATCACACCGTCAGTTACAGCCCTGGCACACTCAGCAAACACGCTATTTGCAAAAATGCTCCCGTACTGCTGAGCATGTCTGGAGGAAAACTCACTCTGAACCTGATTTCATACACTATACATTTATTCTTCGTTCATACACTTCTGCCCTTCACTTAGACAAGCAAACCTACTTCTCTTCTCTCATATCTACTCTTTCCTCAAACCCTAAACAACTCTTCTCCACTTTTAACTCTCTCCTCTACCCACCTGCTCCACCCCACCCCCCGTCTGTCTTTAGTACTCAAGACCTGGCAGACTGCTTTTTAAGCAACATCCCAACACCAACCTGCAATATCCCAACAACAGGCCCAGTTACTCCCTCTGCCACCCTCTGCATCTTCCATAAAGCCTCTGAGAATGAAGTTTCTTCCTTACTATCTTCCTCACGCCTCACTACCTGCCCACTGGACCCTATCCCTTCCCATCTAATACCCTCCCTGTCTTCCACCCTCACTCCTGCTCTTACTCACATCTTCAACCTATGTCTCTCTACCGGCTCATTCCCGTTTTCTTTTGAAAGCTACAGCCCCATATCACTGCTTTCACTAACATCAAAACTCCTTGAAAAACTAGCTTACAACCGCCTAATCCACTTCCTGTCCACCAACTACTTTCTTGATCCCCTGCAATCTGTATTCCACCCCAAACACTCAACTGAGACTGCCCTTACCAAGGTTACTAACAATCTTCTCTCTATATTGGCCACTACTCTATACCCATCATACTTGACCTCTCAGCTGCCTTCAACACAGTTGACCATCCCCTCTCCCTACAGACTCTTTGCTCTTTTGGCCTCTGTGACACTGCTCTTTCCTGGATTCACTTCTATCTTTCTCACAGGTCTTTTTCTGTGTCATTTGCCAGCAACTCCTCCTCTCCAATTTCTTTGTCTGTTGGAGTACCTTAAGGATTGGTTCTCCATTTATACTTCTTTGCTGGGTAAACTTATCAACAGTTATGACTTCAAATATCACCTCTATACTGATGACACCAAGATCTACCTCTTTACCCCTGCTCTCTCTCCCTCTGTCCTTTCTCATGTCAGCGACTGCTTATCTGGTATTTCTTCCTGGATGGCCTCTCACCACCTAAAGATTAACATGTCCAAGACTGAGCTCCTTCTTATCTCCCCCCTCAAGCTCTACGCTGACTTCTGACTTTTCTATCCCTGTTGACAGCATCACCATTTCCCCATTATCCAAAGTCCGCTGCCTCGGAATTACACTTGACTCTATCCTTCGTCCCGCATATCCAATCACTTTTTACATCCAATCACTTGACACAAATCTATCCTTTGTCCCCCATATCCAATCGCTTTCTACATCCTGCCGCAACCATCTACGCAATATTTCCAAGATTTGCCCTTTTCTGAGCGCTAACACAACAAAGCAAATAATCCACTCCCTTGTTATCTCCCGACTTGACTACTGCAATAACCTACTTACTGGCCTTCCTCTTTCCCGCCTCGCCCCCCTTCAATTCATCCTAAATGCCTCTGCCAGGCTGATCCACCTTTCCCGTCGCTCTGTATCTGCTGCACCTCTCTGCGAGTCCCTTCATTTGCTCCCCATTCACAGCAGAATTAAATTCAAAATTCTCAACCTTACATACAAAGCTCTCACCAACGCCGCTCCCCTCTACCTATCCTCTCTAATAAACAAGTATACTCCAGCCCGCCCACTAAGATCCAACAATGACCTGCTCCTTGCATCCGCTACTATCACCTCTTCTCATGCTAGACTGCAGGACTTCTGTCGTGCAGCACCTACCCTCTGGAACACTCTCCCTCGTGCTGTCAGGCTTTGCCCTAATCCTTCTTCCTTTAAATGCTCCCTGAAGACATTTCTGTTCAGAGAAGCCTACCACCCAACTCAATAATAAATTAATTTCACTTACCTAACAACATTTCCTTTATCTAACTCTGCATTGACATCTTTCTCAATCTTGAAGTCCTCACCTTCTGTTTCTCAACCTCCTACCCTTCTTGATTGTAAGTTCCCACGGAATAGGGCCCTCAATTCCTCCTGCATGTGTTTGTAATGATGTCCTGTCTCTTACAAGTTTTATATCATTGTTTTATTTAAATGAATTGTATCCATGGACAGTAGGTTATTGCAGTAGTCAAGTCGGGAAAGAGTGTTTTAAAGAGGGTGAGTAAACTGTTCACATTGTATGTCTGTTTTAAAACGGGGGTGATCCCGAAATGTCACAATTAAAAGAGTATTCTTTCAATTAAGACCCAGTGAGTGCCTTCTATTTTCTGCAAGTGTATTGTATCTCTATGCGCACCCTGGGCATAATAGGCAGTATTGGCCTTTACCTACTTCACCAGGAGTGCTTTTCCTTCCTCAAAGGGCAATGCCCATCAAATGCCCTTTTCAGGGCAATGGGTAGTTTAGGTTTTTTAGTGTTAGATTTTTTATTTGGGGGGGTTTGGTTGGTGGGGGTGTTTTACTGTTAGGGGGGACTTTGTGTATTTTGAATGTAAAAAAGCTGTTTATCTTGGGGCAATGCCCTGCAAAAAGCCCTTTTAAGTGCTACTGGTAGTTTATTCTTAGAGTAGGGGGTGTTTTTATTTTGGGGGGGGGGGGGGGATTTTCATAGGGATTAGGTATAATTTTTTAAAATTTGATAATTTTGTTTTTTATTTTCTGTAATCATAGATTTTTGTATGTTCTGTAATTGTAGCTTAAAGGGACAGTCTACACCAGAATTTTAATTTTTAATAGACTGTCCCTTTAATTTATACTTAGTTTATTTTTTATTTTTAAAGTAGTGTTTAGGTTTTTTTATTTTAACAGTAACTTTAGTATTTTGTAATTGGGATCATTTAGGGGGTGTTAGGTTAGGGGGCTTAATAATTCAGTTATTTATTTGTGTTGTGGGCTATGGTGGATTAGGGGTTAATACTTTGATAGGTAGTTTGCTTTGTTTGCTTTGGCAGTTTAGGGGTTAATACTTTAATAGGTAGTTTGCGTTGTGGGCTTTGGCAGTTTAGGGGTTAAAACTTTAATAGGTAGTTTGCGTTGTGGGCTTTGCCGATTTAGGGGTTAATACTTTAATAGGTAGTTTGCGTTGTGGGTTAATGGCTGTTTAGGGGTTAATTCTTTGATAGGTAGTTTGCGTTGTGGGCTTTGGCAGTTTAGGGGTTAATACTTTAATAGGTAGTTTGCGTTGTGGGCTTTGGTGGTTTAGGGGTTAATACTTTAATAGGTAGTTTGCGTTGTGGGCTTTGGCGGTTTAGGGGTTAATACTTTGATAGGTTTATTGCGTTGTGGGCTTTGGCGGGTTAGGGGTTACTACTTTAATAGGTAGTTTGCGATGTTGGGGTTGGCGGATTTAGGGGTTAATTTTTTAGTTATTACTTGCGGTGGGGGTTTGATGGCGGATATAGGGGTTAGTGGTTTAATTAAGTTTAAATAGTTTAATTGCGTTGTGGGAGGGGGTCGGTTTAGGGGTTAATACTTTTATTAGTTCCGATGTGGGTTTGATGGCGGATATAGGGGTTTTACATGTCGGGCTTATTTTTGGGAGGCGTATTACACTTTTTTATGGGAGATTTGATATTTTTTTTAACTTTTCTTAGGCGCCGATAGTTTCTAAAATGGCGTAAGTCACTGGCGACTCCAGAAATTTGTATTTACGCTCATTTCTGGACATCACTAGTTTACCCGACTTACAGCACTTTATGATTTGCCGGCGCCGTATATATGTAATAGCCCGATGTGCGAGGTGAAATTACGGGAGGCACGGGTTGCAGCGCTTGCGCTGAAGCCTGCGCCGTTTATATAATCTCGCCCCTAATTCTGCATGGCTCTTACCTGTCTGAATACCACAGAAGAAAATTCATACCCCGGGACATTCAGGGTAAGAAACACCCCTACCATAGGGAGGAAGAACCCCAGTTTTTGCACCAAGTGGTGCAACATTTTAAATAAGTGCTCACTGGATTTGGTGTTCTTGGTGGTTGAGGAAGTGACCAGACTTCTGGAAATAAACTGAATTGATGTAAAAAAGCATGAAGATTTATATCTATGTACATTAGAAGCTAAGAAAGAAAAGGACTGGATCAGTAAAATGCAGGAGGAAGTAAAGAAGTACGAAAATGAGCTCATTACATTTAAAAATAGAAAATTTGAAGATGTGACGAGCGACTATAAGAACAAAAGTGTAAATAGATGGCAACTAAGCCCAGAGGAACTTATGCAGTATCGCACCAACAGACCATGGAGACAAAGATACTACAGGAATAGACCAATAGGTACTGTTGATAGCTCAGGGAACAGCTCAAACTCGGAAAATACAAACATGCCCGTATCCTTACAAACTAACAATATGAGTGGAATGATTACTCATTAAAAAAAGGAGGAAGGAAGAGGACCCATACCAGGAGAGGGGGGGTACAAACAGGCCCCCAAGACCTCCAAGGAGGGGGAGCAGGATGAGAACCGTATTATCAATTTGAGCGAACATGTCCTAACTACAGATGAAATGATGGTTTTAAACAAAGGATTATCCTTCATTCCAACTAAGTCAGATGATTTTGATATTTACATACATATTCAGAAAATTCACCAGAAATCTAAGACTCAACAATTTTTTTCAAGAAGGAGAGCAGAGAGGGGAATGCAACGCATTCAGAGGAAAAAGTACCTTTGACCCCCAGAGCAGCAATGCATCCATTTAAACGTTTTTACGCCTTATGCTCCAGGAGGCTAAACATACCAACAGATGTATTGTAGGCTACAGGAATAATCTCTAAGGTGAAAGGGAGGAATTGAAAACCTTACAGAGCGACAATAATATTGTTCTGAGAGAGGTGGACAAGGGGGCGCAATTGTCCTGCTTAATTATAAAGACTATCGGGAGGAGATAATGAGACAACTGGGAGATCAAACCACCTATAAACCGTGTGTCTAGAGGTGTGGATACAATGCACTAACCAGAGCATCAGTGTGGGAGGGATGTAAGTAGTCCTGTCACGCCAGCTGCTGTCAGTCAATGAGCCAGAGGTATCTGATAGGTCAGGGGGGCGCGCCTCTATGTGGTTAGCAATAGGGGGAAAGATATATACTGTTCAAACAATAAACTCCATAGTGAAACAGTGTCAGTGCAACAGGCTGCAATCAATGGGATAGATATACAGTTGCAGTGAATAGTCATTAGGAAAATGTAATATGTATATCTATCCTATAATAGGCCAAGTGTGTTAGTCCGAAACTGTCATGCGCAGTAGAGACTGTGCGAGGACAAACACACCTGGCCTTCAACAAACTGACCTGTCCACTGCAAGAACTGTAGGTATGACGGGGACAGTGTCTGATGTGACAGGGGTGGGGCTGGGCGTGACAGGGAAAGGGTCGGGCATGATGGGGTCGGGCGTGATGGGGCAGGGCCAGGTGGGAGTGGCCATGGCCATGAGAAAGAGAGAGCAAAAGAGAGGGGGGGGAGAGAGAAAAAAAAGGAGAGAGAGAGCAAAAGAGGAGAGAGAGAGCAAAAGAGGAGAGAGGGAGCAAAAGAGAGGAGAGAGGGAGCAAAAGAGAGGAGAGAGGGAGCAAAAGAGGGGGGAGAGAGAGCAAAAGAGAAGGGAGAGAGAGCAAAAGAGAGGAGAGAGGGAGCAAAAGAGAGGGGGGAGAGAGAGCAAAAGAGAAGGAGAGAGAGCAAAAGAGAGGAGAGAGGGAGCAAAAGAGAGGGGGGAGAGAGCAAAAGAGGGGGAGAGAGAGCAAAAGAGAGGGGGGAGAGTGAGAGCAAAAGAGAGAGATGAGAGAGAGAGCAAAAGAGAGGGGAGGGAGAGAAAGCAAAAGAAAGGGGGAGAGAGAGAGAGCAAAAGAGAGGGGGAGAGAGAGTAAAAGATGGGGGGAGAAAGAGCAAAAGAGAGGGGAGAGAGCACAAAAGAGAAGGGGAGAGAGAGAGCGCAAAAGAGAGAGGGAGAGAGAGTGCAAAAGAGAGGGGCGAGAGAGAGCACAAAAGAGAGGGGGGAGAGGAGAGAGTGCAAAAGAGAGGGGGGGAGAGAGAGAAAGAGAGGGGGAGAGAGAGCAAAAAGAGAGGGGGAGAGAGAGAACAAAAGAGAGGGGGAGAGCAAGCAAAGAGAGGGGGGAGAATGAGAAAGAGAGAACAAAAGAGGGGGGGGAGAGAGAGAGCAAAAGATAGGGGGGAGAGAGAAAGCTCAAAAGAGAGGGGGAGAGAGTGCAAAAGAGGGGGAGAGAGAGAGAGCAAAAGAGAGGGGGAGAGAGAGGGAGCAAAAAGAGAGGGGGAGAGAAAGCAAGAGAGGGAGGGAGAGAGAGAGAGAGCAAACAAGGGGGGGAAGAGAGAGCGAAAGAGATGGGGGAGAGAGAGCAAAGGGAGGGTGGAGAGAGAGAGCAAAAGAGAGGGGGAGAGAGAGAACAAAAGAGAGGGGGAGAGAGAGAGCAAAAGAGGAGAGAGAGCAAGGGGCGGGACCGCTGTACTGCAAAAAATGGCCCGTGTAAACGGCTTTTAGGGCTAGTATATATATATATATATGTGTGTTAAAGCCCTTACATCCCTTTATTTTTTGTCAAAGACCTTATGGCCTCTAGTTATCAACGTGTCTACTTACCTGCCTTCGCCGGCCCCAATACGCCCGCCCTAAGCTCGCCTACCATCGCCGCAGCTCGCCAAAGCTATCAATAAAGCTGTCAAAAAGCCGCGCACCAAGTACGGGGCGATGAGCAGCGGACTGTGATAGTTATCGCTCATCCGATCTCGCTGCTCTTCGGCTTTTTCCCAGCTTTATTGCTAGCCTGTCACTAAGCACCCACACTAAACTACACTGTTCTACCCCCTATACAGGCGCCCCCGGAGCCCCCCGCAACTAAATAAAGTTAGTTTCCCCTAAACCGCCGCTCCCGGACACCGCCGCAACTATAATAAATGTATTAAACCCTAAACCGCCGCTCCCGGAGGCCACCGCCACCTACATTATACCTAGTAACCCCTATCCTGCCCCCCCTATACCGCCGCCACCTATAATAAATTTATTAACCCCTATCCTGCCGATCCCGGACCCCGCCGCAACTAAATAAATTGTTTAACCCCTAAACCACGGCACCCGGACCACGCCGCCACCTATATTAAACTTATTAACCCCTAATCTGCCCTCCCTACACCATCGCCACCTCTAATAAATTTATTAACCCCTATCCTGCCCCCCCCACACTGCCACAACCTATAATACATTTATTAACCCCTATCCTACCCCCCTACACCACCGCCAATATAATAAAATTATTAACCCCTAAACCTAACACCCCCCTAACTTAAATATTAATTAAATAAATCTAAATAAATATTACTCTTATTAACTAATCCTATTTAAAACTAAATTTTACCTTTAAAATAAACCCTAATATAGCTACAATATAACTAATAATTATATTGTAGCTATTTTAGGATTTATTTTTATTTTACAGGCAACTTTCAATTTATTTTAACTAGGTACAAAAGTTATTAAATAGTTATTAACTATTTAATACCTACCTAGTTAAAATAAAGAGAAAATTACCTGTAAAATAAAAACTAACCTAAGTTACAATTACACCTAACACTACACTATCAATAAATTATTCCTATTTAAAACTAAATACTTACCTGTAAAATAAACCCTAGCGGCTAGATTTAGAGTTCTGCGGCCAAAGGGGTGCGTTAGCTACGCGTGCTTTTTTTCCCCCGCACCTTTTAAATACCGCTGGTATTTAGAGTTCACAGAAGGGCTGCGTTAGGCTCCAAAAAAGGGAGCGTAGAGCATATTTACCGCCACTGCAACTCTAAATACCAGCTTTGCTTACGGACGCGGCCAGCTTAAAAAACGTGCTCGTGCACGATTCCCCCATAGAAAACAATGGGGCAATTTGAGTTGAAAAAAAACCTAACACCTGCAAAAAAGCAGCGTTCAGCTCCTAACGCAGCCCCATTGTTTTCTATGGGAAACACTTCCTACGTCTGCACCTAACACTCTAACATGTACCCCGAGTCTAAACACCCCTAACCTTACACCTATTAACCCCTAATCTGCTGCCCCCACTATCGCTGACCCCCTGCATATTATTAACCCCTAATCTGCCGCTCCGTGCACAGCCGCAACCTACATTATACTATGTACCCCTAATCTGCTGCCCTTAACACTGCCGACCCCTATATTATATTTATTAACCCCTAATCTGCCCCCCACAACGTCGCCGCCAGCTACCTACAATAATTAACCCCTAATCTGCCGAGCGGATCTCGCCGCTGCTCTAATAAATGGATTAACCCCTAAAGCTAAGTCTAACCCTAACACTAACACCCCCCCTAAGTTAAATATAATTTAAATCTAACGAAATAAATTAACTCTTATTAAATAAATGTTTCCTATTTAAAGCTAAATACTTACCTGTAAAATAAACCCTAATATAGCTACAATATAAATTATAATTATATTGTAGCTATTTTAGGATTAATATTTATTTTACAGGCAACTTTGTAATTATTTTAACCAGGTACAATAGCTAGTAAATAGTTAATAACTATTTAATAGCTAAAATAGTTAAAATAATTACAAAATTACCTGTAAAATAAATCCTAACCTAAGTTACAATTAAACCTAACACTACACTATCAATAAATTAATTAAATAAACTACCTACAATTACCTACAATTAAACCTAACACTACACTATCAATAAATTAATTAAATACAATACCTACAAATAAATACAATTAAATAAACTAACTAAAGTACAAAAAATAAAAAGAACTAAGTTACAAAAAAATAAAAAAATATTTACAAACATTAGAAAAATATTACAACAATTTAAAACTAATTACACCTACTCTAAGCCCCCTAATAAAATAACAAAGACCCCCAAAATAAAAAAAATGCCCTACCCTATTCTAAATTAAAAAAGTTCAAAGCTCTTTTACCTTACCAGCCCTGAAAAGGGCCATTTGCGGGGCATGCCCCAAATAATTCAGCTCTTTTGCCTGTAAAAAAAAAATAAAAATACCCCCCCCCCAACATTATAACCCACCACCCACATACCCCTAATCTAACCCAAACCCCCCTTAAATAAACCTAACACTAAGCCCCTGAAGATCTTCCTACCTTATCTTCACCATGCCAGGTTCACCGTTCCATCCTCCGAAGTCTTGATCCAAGCCTCCGAGGTCTTCATCCAAGCCCAAGCTGGGGCTGGCGATCCATAATCCGGCTGAAGTCTTCTATCAAGCAGCGGCTGAAGAGGTCCAGAAGAGGCTCCAAAGTCTTCATCCTATCCGGGAAGAAGAGGAGATCCGGACCGGCAACCATCTTGATCCAAGCGGCATCTTCTATCTTCATCCGATGACGAACGGCTCCATCTTGAAGACCTTCAGCGCGGATCCATCTTCTTCTTCCGACGTCCAACTGAAGAATGAAGGTTCCTTTAAGGGACGTCATCCAAGATGGCGTCCCTCGAATTCCGATTGGCTGATAGGATTCTATCAGCCAATCGGAATTAAGGTAGGAAAATTCTGATTGGCTGATGGAATCAGCCAATCAGATTCAAGTTCAATCCGATTGGCTGATTGGATCAGCCAATCAGATTGAGCTTGCATTCTATTGGCTGATCGGAACAGCCAATAGAATGCAAGCTGAACCTGATTGGCTGATTCCATCAGCCAATCAGAATTTTCCTACCTTAATTCCGATTGGCTGATAGAATCCTATCAGCCAATCGGAATTCGAGGGACGCCATCTTGGATGACGTCCCTTAAAGGAACCTTCATTCTTCAGTTGGACGTCGGAAGAAGAAGATGGATCCGCACTGAAGGTCTTCAAGATGGAGCCGTTCGTCATCGGATGAAGATAGAAGATGCCGCTTGGATCAAGATGGTTGCCGGTCCGGATCTCCTCTTCTTCCTGGATAGGATGAAGACTTTGGAGCCTCTTCTGGACCTCTTCAGCCGCTGCTTGATAGAAGACTTCATCCGGATTATGGATCGCCAGCCCCAGCTTGGGCTTGGATGAAGACTTCGGAGGCTTGGATCAAGACTTCGGAGGACGGATCGGTGAACCTGGCATGGTGAAGATAAGGTAGGAAGATCTTCAGGGGCTTAGTGTTAGGTTTATTTAAGGGGGGTTTGGGTTAGATTAGGGGTATGTGGGTGGTGGGTTGTAATGTTGGGGGGGGGTATTGTATGTTTTTTTTTACATTCAAAAAAGCTGAATTATTTGGGGCATGCCCCGCAAATGGCCCTTTTCAGGGCTGGTAAGGTAAAAGAGCTTTGAACTTTTTAAATTTAGAATAGGGTAGGGCATTTTTTTATTTTGGGGGTCTTTGTTATTTTATTAGGGGGTTTAGAGTAGGTGTAATTAGTTTGAAATTGTTGTAATATTTTTATAAGGTTTGTAAATATTTTTTTATTTTTTGTAACTTAGTTCTTTTTTATTTTTTGTACTTTAGTTAGTTTATTTAATTGTATTTATTTGTAGGTATTGTATTTAATTAATTTATTGATAGTGTAGTGTTAGGTTTAATTGTAGGTAATTGTAGGTAGTTTATTTAATTAATTTATTGATAGTGTAGTGTTAGGTTTAATTGTAACTTAGGTTAGGATTTATTTTACAGGTAATTTTGTAATTATTTTCACTATTTTAGCTATTAAATAGTTATTAACTATTTAATAGCTATTGTACCTGGTTAAAATAATTACAAAGTTGCCTGTAAAATAAATATTAATCCTAAATAGCTACAATATAATTATAATTTATATTGTAGCTATATTAGGGTTTATTTTACAGGTAAATATTTAGCTTTAAATAGGAATAATTTATTTAATAAGAGTTAATTTATTTTGTTAGATTTAAATTATATTTAATTTAGGGGGGTGTTAGTGTTAGGGTTAGACTTAGCTTTAGGGGTTAATCCATTTATTAGAGTAGCGGCGAGATCCGCTCGGCAGATTAGGGGTTTAATTATGTAGGTAGCTGGCGGCGATGTTGTGGGGGGGCAGATTAGGGGTTAATAAATATAATATAGGGGTCGGCTGTGTTAGGGGCAGCAGATTAGGGGTACATAGGTATAATGTATGTTGCGGCGGTGTACGGAGCGGCAGATTAGGGGTTAAAAAAATATGCAGGTGTCAGCGATAGCGGGGGGCGGCAGATTAGGGGGTTAATAAATATTATGTAGGGGTCGGCGGTATTAGGGGCAGCAGATTAGGGGGTACATAGGGGATAATGGAAGTGGCGGCGGTGTACGGAGCGGCAGATTAGGGGTTAAAAAAATTTAATAGAATGGCGGCGATGTGGTGGGGGCCTCGGTTTAGGGGTACATAGGTAGTTTATGGGTGTTAGTGTACTTTAGAGCACAGTAGTTAAGAGCTTTATGAACCTGGTGTTAGCCAGAAAGCTCTTAACTACTGACTTTTTTCTGCGGCTGGAGTTTTGTCGTTAGATTTCTAACGCTCACTTCAGCCACGACTCTAAATACTGGCGTTAGAAAGATCCCATTGAAAAGATAGGATAACGCAAATGGCGTAGGGGGATCTGCGGTATGGAAAAGTCAGCGGCTGCAAAGTGAGCGTTAGACCCTTTCCTGACTGACTCCAAATACCAGCGGGCGGTAAAAACCAGCGTTAGGAGCCTCTAACGCTGGTTTGACGGCTACCACCCAACTCTAAATCTAGCCGTAAGATAGCTACAATGTACTTAATAATTACATTGTAGCTATTTTAGGATTTATATTTATTTTACAGGTAACTTTGTATTTATTTTAGCTAGTTAGAATAGTTATTAAATAGTTATTAACTATTAAATAACTACCTAGCTAAAAGAAATACAAAATTACCTGTAAAATAAATCCTAACCTAAGTTACAATTAAACCTTACACTACACTATCATTAAATTAATTAAATAAATTACCTACAAATAACTATAATTAAATACAATTAAATAAACTAACTAAAGTACAAAAAATTAAAAAAGCTAAGTTACAAAAATAAACAAATAAGTTACAAAAAATAAGTTACAAACATTTAAAAAATATTACAACAATTTTAAGCTACTTACACCTAATCTAAGCCCCCTAATAAAATAACAAAGCCCCCCAAAATAAAAAAAATACCCTACCCTATTCTACATTAAAAAGTTAACAGCTCTATTACCTTACCAGCCCTTAAAAGGGCCTTTTGCGGGGCATGCCCCAAAGAAAACAGCTCTTTTGCCTGTAAAAGAAAAATACAACCCCCCAACATTAAAACCCCACCACCCACATACCCCAACTCTAACCCAAACCCCCCTTAAATAAACGTAACACTACCCCCCTGAAGCCGTCTTCAGCCAGCTGACCACAGATGGAACAGAAGAGGAGATCCGCAGCGGCAGAAGTCATCATCCAAGGGGCGCTGAAGAAGTCTTCCATCCGATTGAAGTCATCATCCAGGCGACGTCTTCAATCTTCATCCATCCGGAGCGGAGCCATCTTCAGACGAGCCGACGCGGAGCTATCCTCTTCTACCAACGGACTAACGACGAATGACGGTTCCTTTAAGTGACGTCATCCAAGATGGCATCTCTCGAATTCCGATTGGCTGATAGGATTCTATCAGCCAATCGGAATTAAGGTAGGAAAAATCTGATTGGCTGATGGAATCAGCCAATCAGATTGAAGTTCAATCCGATTGGCTGATCCAATCAGCCAATCAGATTGAGCTCGCATTCTATTGGCTGATCGGAAACAGCCAATAGAATGCAAGCTCAATCTGATTGGCTGATTAAATCAGCCAATCAGATTTTTCCTACCTTAATTCCGATTGGCTGATAGAATCCTATCAGCCAATCGGAATTCGAGGGACGCCCATCTTGGATGACATCACTTAAAGGAACCGTCATTCGTCGTTAGTCCGTCGGTAGAAGAGGATGGCTCCGCGTCGGCTCGTCTGAAGATGGCTCCGCTCCGGACGGATGAAGATTGAAGACGCAGCCTGGATGATGACTTCAATCGGATGGAAGACTTCTTCAGCGCCCCTTGGATGATGACTTCTGCCGCTGCGGATCTCCTCTTCTGTTCCATCGGTGGTCGGCTGGCTGAAGACGGGCTAAAGGTAGGATGATCTTCAGGGGGGTAGTGTTAGGTTTATTTAATGGGGTTTGGGTTAGAGTAGGGGTATGTGGGTGGTGGGTTTTAATGTTGGGGGGGTTGTATTTTTATTTTACAGCAAAAGAGCTGTTTTCTTTGGGGCATGCCCCGCAAAAGGCCCTTTTAAGGGCTGGTAAGGTAATAGAGCTGTTACCTTTTTAATGTAGAATAGGGTAGGGCATTTTTATTTTGGGGGGCTTTGTTTTTTTATTAGGGGGCTTAGATTAGGTGTAAGTAGCTTAAATTGTTGTAATATTTTTGAAATGTTTGTAACTTATTTTTTTTATTTTTTGTAACTTAGCTTTTTTATTTTTTGTACTTTAGTTAGTTTATTTAATTGTATTTAATTGTAGTTATTTGTAGGTAATTTATTTAATTTATTTAATGATAGTGTAGTGTTAGGTTTAATTGTAACTTAGGTTAGGATATATTTTACAGGTAATTTTGTATTTCTTTTAGCTAGGTAGTTATTAAATAGTTAATAACTATTTATTAAATATTCTAACTAGCTAAAATAAATACAAAGTTACCTGTAAAATATAAATCCTAAAATAGCTACAATGTAATTATTAATTACATTGTAGCTATCTTAGGGTTTATTTTACAGGTAAGTATTTAGGTTTAAATAGGGAATAATTTATTTAAGTATAGTGTAGTGTTAGGTGTAATTGTAACTTAGGTTTAGTTTTTATTTTACAGGTAATTTTCTCTTTATTTTAACTAGGTAGGTATTAAATAGTTAATAACTATTTAATAACTTTTGTACCTAGTTAAAATAAATTCAAAGTTGCCCGTAAAATAAAAATAAATCCTAAAATAGCTACAATATAATTATTATTTATATTGTAGCTATATTAGGGTTTATTTTAAAGGTAAGTATTTAGTTTTAAATAGGATTAATTTAGTTAATAAGAGTAATATTTATTTAGATTTATTTAATTAATAATTTAAGTTAGGGGGTGTTAGGGTTAGGGGTTAGACTTAGGTTTATGGGTTAATAATTTCATTATAGTGGTGGCGGTGTAGGGGGGGCAGGATAGGGGTTAATAGGTATTATGTAGGTGGCGGCGGGGTCCGGAAGCAGCGGTTTAAGGGTTAACATATTTATTATAGTGGCGGCAGGGTCCGGGAGCGGCGGTTTAGGGGTTAATCAGTTTATTATAGTGGCGGTGGGCTCCGGAGTGGCGGTTTAGGGGGTAATACCATTTATTTAGTTGCGGCGGTGTAGGGGGGGCAGATTAGGGGTGTTTAGGCTCGGGTACATGTTAGGGTGTTAGGTGCAGACATCTCCCATAGAAATCAATGGGATGTCGGGCAGCAGCGAACATGAACTTTCGCTATGGTCAGACTCCCATTGATTCCTATGGGATCCGCCGCCTCCAGGGCGGCGGGTTGAAAACCAGGTACGCTGGGCCGGAAAAATGCAGAGCGTACCTGCTAGTTTTTTGATAACTAGCAAAAAGTAGTCAGATTCTGGAGTGACCTAAGAATTGATCTGTGTCGGACTGAGTCCGACGGATCGAAGCTTACGTCACTAAATTCTACTTTTGCCGGGTCTCTAGCCTTTGATAACTAAAGGCGAATCAGCCTTGCCACAAATCCGCTGCGGAATTCCAGCGTATTTGAGGTTGACGGCTTGATAACTAGAGGCCTATACCTTATATCTTTGAGCACTTTTTAAAAAAAAAAAAAAATTATGAATAATTTGTTATCAGATATCGTAACTGACCTTTTAAATGTATTTTTGTTGTGTTTAGTGTAACTTTTATTCAACTCACTATCCTTTGCACAAGCTTTCTAACCTGGCGAGCATAAATCACGATTGCGCTCTTCTGTTTTCTTTTAACTTGTAATAGGAGCAATCTTTTACTTTGTGCACAAGGCAAAAAAAACTATATCACCACTTGTAATCTGGCCTTTAATAGGTGAACTGAATTGATCTAAAGAGTTCATGCACGTATATTGTTCTGGAAATTTAAAACAGAGACACATCACTAAATGTTTCTAAATTTGTTTCCTTTGTATGAAAGGGACAGTCAAACACCAGAATTGTTGTTGTTTAAAAAGATAGATAATCCCTTTATTACCCATTCCCCAGTTTTGCATAACCAACACAGTTATATAAATATACTTTTTACCTCTGTGATAACCTTGTATCCAAGCCTCTGCATTCTGCCCCCCTTATCTCAGTTCTTTTGACAGACTTGCATTTTAGCCAATCAGTGCTCACTCCTCAGAAAATTCACGTTTGTGAGCTCAATGTTATCTATATGAAAACACATGAACTATTCCCTCTAGTGGTGAAAAACCATTGAGATTAGGGGTGGCCTTCAAGGTCTAAGAAATTAGCATATGTTCCTCTTAGGTTTAGCTTTCAACTAAGAATACCAAGAGAACAAAGCAAAATTATTGATAAAAGTAAATTGGAAAGTTGTTTAAAATTGCATGCCCTATTTTAATCATGAAAGTTATTTTTGGACTTCACTGTCCCTTTAATTCTTCATTTTTTGTAATCTCCCCTAGGACTGGTTCCCATTGTGGTTCTCACATTTAAATCACAAGGAAAACTGACTGAAGTTGAGGCAACATTTAGAAACATGGGAATCGACTAACATATTCAAACTGGAGATACTTCACCCCAGACCGACTGGCCTGAAAATCCGATCCAGACACGAGGAAGTTCTAAAATTCCTCTGTGAGCGTTCTAAAGGACGTGAAATATCGTATGCGAGATAAGAGGAATCCTGTAGAGGTAGAGAGCTGAGCGCAAGAAATTTGTTCTGACGTTTACTCATAAAACCGATGTGAAAGCAGTAAGAAAGTGAGATAGTCATTCAAGTAACTGAGATGGTCGCACATCTTAAGTGAGGAACGGACATGAACTAATTATTTCAGTTGAGACTGTAACATAAAGGTTTCTCTTGCAGTATCCTGAAAAGATCTTGTACTAATGAAAGTGTTAATTGTACCTGGTGTTTTAAGAGTTATGTTTTATTTTCTATATTTTATGAGCTACTTAATAAACAAATAAAACCAGATTCTGCTCATGTTATTTCTAACACACGTGTGAATATTAATCATTGGCATCAGTGACTGAAACGAATAACATCTTCTCAAATGATTATTCAGTGGTTGATCCCAACATCAGTTTCAGCTTTATTCATTGAGTAATAGCAACAGGAGGATCCAACTCATTTTATCACTGACATCTATTTATATTCCTCATTATACCCTTTGTATCACCCTTCTCACATTAAGAGCTCGATTATCAAGCCCCTTCTCCTCACTTCAACTGCAGGTTTCACAAGATAACCTGCAGTCAGGATTTATCAAGCAGCGGTCATTTAACCAGGAGATTGACAGTTCCTGCAGGGGGGTGGTGTTGCAGATAAATGTAAATGGCGCTTGCAATGTTAAAATTCGAGCAGGGAATTGCTGCCGCCAGAGGAGAGAGACGGACAGGGGCGAATATGTTCGGCCTTTCATCCCTGAATGATAAATCGAGCCCTATGTGCATTTTTATCTGTCTCTGTATCTGCCCTCTGAAGGGCTTTTATTACAGTCAAAAACAAATAGGCAACAAGATCATCTGATAGATAGATAATGGATGGATAGATAGATAGATAGATAGATAGAGACAGACAGACAGAGATAGATAGATGATAGATAGATAATAGATGGAGAGATAGACTGACTGACCAGATAGGTATATAGAAGATAGATAGACTGACTGACAGATAGGTATATAGAAGATAGATAGATAGACAGATAGATAGATAGATTGATAAGTAGATAGATTGACAAACATACATAGAGATAGATAGATGATAAATAGATAGACAGACAAGACAGACAGGACAGACATATTAGATAAACAGATAGATTAGATGATTGATTGATAGATGGATAGATAGATCAATAGATAAACTGACAGGTACATAGATGATAGATAGATAGGAGATAAAGACAGACAGATATATATGATTGATAAATAATAAATGGATAGATAGATAGGTAGATGATAGATACAGACAGACAGAGATAGATGATAGATATGTAGATAGATACAGACAGAGATAGATGATAGATAGATAATAGATGGATGGATAGATAAATAAAGACATAAAGACAGACAGAGATAGATGATAGGCAGATAATAGATGGATGGAGGGATAGATAGACAGGCAGATAGATAGACTGACAGATAGGTATACTAGATGATAGATAGACAGACTGATAGATAGGTAGATTGACTGACAGGTACATAGATGATATATAGATTTTATAGATACATAGATGATAAATAGACAGATAGATGATAAATAGATACACACAAGACAGACAGATACATATACGGATAGATAGATGATTGATAGATGGATAGATCAATAGATAAAACTGACAGGTACATCGATGATAGATAGATAGATAGATAAAGACAGACAGGACAGGACTGACAGAGATAGATGATTGATAAATAATAGATGGCTAGATAGATAAATAAAGACAGACAGAGATATATTATTGATAGATAGATAGACAGATAGGTACATAGATATATAGATAGACAGATAGATAGATATGTACATACGATGATAGATAGATAGATAGACAGACCAGACAAGGCAGACAGGTATGTAGATGGTAGATAGTTATATGGATAGATAGATTTATGGATAGATAGATAGATAGATATATGGATAGATAGATTAGATAAAGACAGACAAAGATAGAAGATAGATATAGATGGATAGATATATAGATAGATGATAGATAGACAGAAAAAATACAGAATATAGATGATAGATAGATATATGGGATATATAGACTAGATAAAGACAGACAAAGATAGAAGATAGATAATAGTATGGATAGATATATAGATAGATAGATGATAGATAGACTGATTAAAGACAGACATATTAGATGATAGATAGATAATAGATGAATAAATAGACCTGACAGATAGATACATAGATGATAGATATATAGATAGATAAACAGATAGATAGGTACATAGATTATAGCTAGATAGATAGATACCTAGACAGACAGACAGATAGAGATAGATGATAGATAGATAGATAAAGACCAGGCAGAGATAGATAGATAAAATGAAATAGACTGATAGGGACATAGATGATAGGTAGATAGATAGACAGACAGACAGATAGATAGATAAAGACAGATAGAGATAGATGCTTTGATAGTATAGATAAAGAAGGCAGAGATAGATTGATAGATAGATAAAGACAGACAGACAGAGATAGATGATAGTTAGATAATAGATGGATAAATAGATGAATGGATAGGTAGATGGATAGATAGACTGACAGATAGGTACATAGATGATAGATACATATATGATAAATAGATAGACTTGACAGACAGATAGGTAACATAGACAGACATAGATGATAGATAGATAGAGACAGACAGAGATAGATGATAGATAGACTGACAGATAGGTACATAGGTGATCGATAGATAGACAGACAGACAGACCATATAGATAGATAAAGACAGACAGCAATAGATGATAGATAGCTAGATAAAGACAGACAGAGATAGATGATACATAGAAAAAGACAGATGGAAATTGATGATAGAGATAGATAAAGACAGACAGAGATAGATCATAGATAGATAAAGATAGACAGAGATAGATGATAAGACACACAGAGATAGATGATAGATAAAGCCAGACAGAGATAGATCATAGATAGATAGATAGATATATGATAGATAGGTACAAAGACCAGACAGACAGATAAAGACAGAGATAGATGATAGATAGATAGATAGATAAAGACAGGCAGAGATAGATAGATAAATAGAACTGACAGATAGGTACATAGATGATAGGTAGATAGACAGACAGACAGACATATACGATAGATAGCTAGATAGATAAAGACAGACAGAGATAGATGATAGATAGATAAAGACGACTAGAGAAAAATGATTTTATATATAGATAAAGACATACAGAGATAGATGATAGATAGATAGATAGATAAAGACAGACAGAGATAGATAATAGATAAATACAGACAGATAGATGATAGATAGATAGATGATAGATAGATAGATAAAGACATACAGAGATAAATGATAGATAGACTGACAGATAGGTACACAGATGATAGCTAGATAGATACATAGCTGATAAATAGACATATTGATAGAAAGATGAATAGATCAATAGATAAACTGACAGTTAGGTACATAGATGAAAGATAGATAGATAAAGACAGACAGAGATAGAAGATAGATAGATAGATAATAGATGGATGGATAGATAGATAGCTTAGATAGACTGACAGATAGGTACATAGATGATAGATAGATAGATAGATAAAGACAGACAGAGATAGATGATAGATGGAATGGATAGGTAGATGTATAGATAGATAGATAGACTGACAGATAGGTACATAGATGATAGATAGATAGATAGACCTGACAGATAGGTACATAGATGATAGCCTAGCTAGATATATAGCTGATAAATATATATAAATATATATATATATATATATATATATATATATATATATATATATATATTATATATATATATATATATATGAAGATTGATAGAAAGATGAATAGATCAAAAGATAAACTGACAGATACATAGATGATAGATAAGTAGATAGATATATAGATAGATAAAGACAGACAGAGATAGAGATAGATAGATTGATAATAGATTGGATAGATAGATAGACTGACATATAGGTACATGATGATAGATAGATAGATAGATAAAGACAGACAGAGATAGATGATAGTTAGATAATAGATGGATAGATAGATGAATGGATAGGTAGATGGATAGATAGACTGACAGATAGGTAGCATAGATGATAGATAGATAGACTGACAGATAGGTACATAGATGATAGATACATACATGATAAATAGACAGACAGATAGGTACATAGGACAGACAGACATAAGATGTTACGATATATAGATAGAGACAGACAGATATAGATGATAGATAGATAGATATAGATAGATAAAGACAGACAGCGATAGATGATAGATTATTATTATTATTCTTTATTTATAAAGCGCCAACAGATTCCGCAGCGCTGTTCATAGGTAACAAAGATAAAAGGACAGTACAATATGAGACACCAGACAAAATTTAACAAACAAATACAGGAGGAAATGGGAGCCCTGTTCCCGTGGTAACAATCTAAATGGGTAGGAGGGTGAGAAACAGGAGGTGGAGACTACAAAGGTGGGAATGATGTTAGTGTGAAGTTAGATGAGGGCAAGACAGACAGAGATAGATGATAGATGATAGATAGAAAAAGACAGATGGAAATTGATGATAGAGATAGATAGATAGATAGATAGATAGATAGATAGTTAGATAAAGACAGACAGATATAGATCATAGATAGATAAAGACAGACAGAGATAGATGATAGATAAAGACAGAGATAGATGCTAAGATAAGCCAGACAGAGATAGATCATAGATAGAAAGATAGATGATGATAGATATATAGATAGATATATACGATAGATAGATAGATAGATAGATAAAGACAGGCAGAGATAAATGATAGATAGAATGACAGATAGGTATATAGATGATAGCTAGATAGATACATAGATGATAAATAGAATAGACATACAGATTGATATATTATATATATTTTATATATATATATATATATATATAAATATATATATATATATATATATATATATAATATATATACTATATATACAGTATATGATAAATAGATAGATAGATTCGATAGAAAGATTGAATAGATCAATAGATAAAGACGGACAGGTACATAGATGATAGATAAATAGATAGATAAAAACAGACAGAGATAGAAGATAGATAGATACGATAGATAGATACGATAGATAGACTGATAAAGACATACAGATCGAATAGATAGATAGATAGATAGATAATAGATTGAATAAATAGACTGGCAGATAGGTACATAGATGATAGATAGATAGATAGATAATAGATAAAGATAGACAGAGATAGATGATAGTTAGATAATAGATGGATAGATAGATGAATGGATAGATAGATAGACTGACTGACAGATAGATACATAGATGATAGATAGATATATAGATAGATAGACTGACAGACAGTACATAGACAGACATAGAGGATAGATAGACAGAGACAGACAGAGATAGATAGATAGATAAATAGATAGATAGATAAAGACAGACATAGATATATGATAGATAAAGACAGACAGAGATAGATGATAGATAGATAGATAAAGACAGACATAGATAGATGATAGATAGATAGATAGATAGCTAGATAGATAGATAGACTGACAGATAGGTACATAGATAATAGCTAGATAGATATAGACAGACATATAGATAGATAGATAGATAGATAAAGACAGACAGAGTTAGATGATAGATAGATAGATACATAAAGACAGACAGAGGTAGATCATAGATAGATAAAGACAGACAGAGATAGCTGATAGATGGATAAAGACAGACAGTGATAGATGATAGATAGATAGATAAATAGATAGATAGACTGACAACAGATAGGTACATAGATGATAGCTAGCTAGCTAGATAGACTGACAGATAGGTACATAGATAGCAGCTAGGTAGATAGACAGACAGATAGGTACATAGATGATAGATAGATAGATAGATAGATAGATAGATAGACTGAGAGATAGGTACATAGATGATAAGCTAGGCAGATAGATAGACTGACAGATAGGTACATAAATGATAGCTAGATAGATAGACCAGACAGACAAACAGATAGGTACATAGATGATTGATAGATATATAGATAGATAGATAGATAGATAGATAGATAGATAAAGACAGACAGAGATAGATGATAGTTAGATAATAGATGGATAGATAGATGGATAGATAGATAGACTGACAGATAGGTACATAGATGATAGCTGGATAGATCGACAGACAGACAGATAGGTACATAGATGATTGATAGATAGAAAGATAAAGACAGACAGAGATAGATAATAAAATGGTGAAAAGTTAGTGTGTTACACACATGAACAATGTTAACTGCGGCACACAAGAAAAAACAAATATAACTCTATAATAGAGGTGAATAGAATAGAAGAGCTCTTCTGAAATAAGAGCTCAATTTTAAACAGTCTTATCTGAATATGTTCTGATCCAGTTTTCTATATGTCCAAGAAGAAACGGCAGCTTATGAATAAATCCTCCAATACCTAGTGAGGGATTCCAAAGTAAAACGTGTCCAATCTGAAAAATAAGCGCACAGAGAAACTTCTCATAGTATAGTCTGTTTAATAAATTTCCATAAAAAAACACACTTCCAACAACCCCCTGCAGGGTGGGTACTCACACAGATGGACCTCAATCAATATGAGGTAAGTTGAATGTGTGTCTTACACAGAGGTATAATAGACCAGCCTGCTGCCAATGGAGCCAAACTCAATATGTCTGTGATGTAATGATCTTCACTGAGTCGTTCCAAAAGGGCCAGAGATAGATAATAGTTAGATAATGGATAGATAGATAGAATAGATAATAAATGAATAGATGGATGATAGATAGATAGATAGATAGATAATAGATGGATAGATAAATAATAGATGGATAATAGATAGATAATAGATGGATGGATAGATAGATATAGATGGATAGATCGATAAAGATAGATAATAGATGGATAGATAGATAGATAGATAGATAGATAGATGATGATAGATAGATGGATGGATAGATAGATAGATGAATGGATAGATGGATAGATAAAGAAAGACAGAAATAGATTATAGATAATAGATGGATAGATATAGGGATGGATAGATAGATAATAGATAGATAATAGATATATAGATAGATAGATAGATAGATAGATGAATGGATAGATCATAAAAGTTGCCTTATTCAAAATAGCCTTCCAAATCACAGTTGCATTTAAAATACCACAATGAGACCTAGATATAAGCCACTAACATTCAGGACTGGTACAATTTCAACAGTGCTTAGTTAAACAATAGGACAATATACACTCTAATTAAATCATCAGAAATTGTATATATTATTTGTGTAAACAAACCAACTCCTATGTCAATTTAAGCTGAAATAAATTCTTAGTTACTTACAATTAAGACCAATTCTGAGTTATAAATCTATATTTGCAAAGATAAACTACTTAGCATTTATGATTAGTTTTACAATACATGGGCTATGAAATACAATGTTAAAATACATTTGTTCCTTTAAGTCTGCTACCTACAGCAACAATGGATATTTGTTTAAATATTTAGCATACAAAAGGCAAGCTTAAAACTATCCAGGGACTATGAACATGAATCCAAAATATAAATATGCTCTTTAAATCTATTAACTACAGCAGCAGTGGATAATGCTTTAAATCTGCTATTTGACTATAGTTGTTAAATACCCTTGATTTTAAATATCAAAAATTAGAACAATCATACATAAACAGTTTGAGCCAATTTGTAGTTCAATCTTTTCCAAATATTTTCAGATCACCTCATATGAAGATAAGTGTAATTGCAATTGATAAGAAAAAGTATGGCCCAATTTGCTTATAGTTTGACTGTGTCCCACGCAACAGTTTTCAGTCAGTTTAGCAAAATCTATCAGCAGGCCTCCTTTCTCACTTGCATTCCAGCTCTATATTGTCTAATCATAGGTGAGAATATGGGAGGCCCTTCGGAACCTTGTCCCTTCTAATTGGTTAATTTTGGAAATGTATGGTTGGTAGGGAAATGCATCTTTGTTAACAACAAATTGTCTTTTGGCTGTAATTCTCTGCCTCGCAACACCGGAGAGGCAGCATGACAAACAAACAGATATAGTCCCACCCATCACTCATTGCTACATTCCAAATATCCTATAAAAATTATTAGTTAAACCATCATAATCTCTTGCATCAATCATTTATAACCCTGAATTCCAGACAGGATATCATCATGTCAATTTTCTGATTACTCCAATATCAAACACAGTATGTTTTTTAACATCATATTACATCAAAGTAACTTCCTATACATTCATCTTATTATTATTTTAAGAGATGTATTTAAAGTTTCATAAACATTTACGGCTAGATTTAGAGTTTTGTCGGTAACGACCCGAAAAGCTAACGCTGGCTTTTTTCTGGCCGCACCTTTCAAATAACTCTGGTATTGAGAGTCCACAGAATGGCTGCGTTAGGCTCCAAAAAAGGAGCGTAGAGCATATTTAACGCAACTTCAACTCTCGATACCAGAGTTGCTTACGGAAGCGGCCAGCCTCAAAAACGTGCTCGTGCACGATTCCCCCATAGGAAAACAATGGGGCTGTTTGAGCTGAAAAAAAACCTAACACCTGCAAAAAAGCCGCGTTCAGCTCCTAACGCAGCCCCATTGTTTGCTATGGGGAAACACTTCCTACGTCTGCACCTAACACCCTAACATGTACCCCGAGTCTAAACACCCCTAGCCTTACACTTATTAACCCCTAATCTGCTGCCCCCGCTATCGCTGACCCCTGCATATTATTTTTAACCCCTAATCTGCCGCTCCGTAAACCGCCGCAACCTACATTATAGCTATGTACCCCTAATCTGCTGTCCCCTAATACCGCCGACCCCCTATATTAAATTTATTAACCCCTAATCTGCCCCCCACAACGTCGCCACTACCTACCTACACTTATTAACCCCTAATCTGCCGAGCGGACCGCACCGCTATTAATAATATAAGTTATTAACCCCTAATACCGCCTCACTAACCCTATAATAAATAGTATTAACCCCTAATCTGCCCTCCCTAACATCGCCGACAACCTATCTTCCAAGTATTAAACCCTAATCTGCCGATCGGAGCTCACCGCCACTCTAATAAATTTTTTAACCCCTAAAGCTAATTCTAGACCCTAACCACTAACACCCCCCTAAGCTTAAATATAATTTATTCTAACGAAAATAAATTAACTCTTATTAAATAACTTATTCCTATTTAAAGCTAAATACTTACCTGTAAAATAAATCCTAATATAGCTTACAATATAACGAATAATTACATTGATAGCTATTTTAGGATTAATATTTATTTTACAGGCAACTTTGTAATTATTTTAACACAGGTACAATAGCTATTAAATAGTTAAGAAACTATTTAATAGCTAAATAGTTAAAATAATTACAAATTTACCTGTAAATTAAATCCTTAACCTAAGTTACAATTAAACCTAACACTACTACTATCAATAAATAATTAAATAAAATACCTATAATTATCTACAATTAAACCTAACACTACACTATCAATACAATAAATTAAATACAATTCCTACAAATAAACTACAATGAAATAAACTAACTAAAGTACAAAAAATAAAAAAAGAACTGTTACAAAAAATAAAAAAATATTTACAAACATTAGATATATATTACAACAATTTTAAACTAATTACACCTACTCTAAGCCCCCTAATAAAATAACAAAGCCCCCCAAAATAAAAAAATGCCCCTACCCTATTCTAAATTACTAAAGTTCAAAGCTCTTTTACCTTACCAGACCTGAACAGGGCCCTTTGCGGGGCATGCCCCAAGAAGTTCAGCTCTTTTGCCTGTAAAAAAAAACATACAATACCCCCCCCCAACATTACAACCCACACCCACATACCCCTAATCTAACCCAAAACCCCCCTTAAATAAACCTAACAACTAGCCCCTGAAGATCTCCCTACCTTGAGTCGTCTTCACCCAGCCGAGCCAAATTCTTCATCCAAGCGGAGCAAGAAGAGGTCCTCCATCCGGTAGAAGTCTTCATCCAAGGGGCAGAAGAGGTCTTCCATCCGATTAAAGTCTTCATCCAAGCGGCTTCTATCGTCATCCATCCGGTGCGGAGCGGCAGCATCCTGAAGACCTCCGACGCGGAACATCCATCCTGGCCGACGACTGAACGACGAATGACGGTTCCTTTAAATGACGTCATCCAAGATGGCGTCCCTCGAATTCCGATTGGCTGATAGGATTCTATCAGCCAATCGGAATTAAGGTAGAAAAATTCTGATTGGCTGATGGAGTCAGCCAATCAGAATCAAGTTCAATCCGATTGGCTGATCCAATCAGCCAATCAGATTGAGCTCGCATTCTATTGGCTGACGGAACCCAATAGAATGCAGCTCAATCTGATTGGCTGATTGGATCAGCCAATCGGATTGAACTTGATTCTGATTGGCTGATTCCATCAGCCAATCAGAATATTCCTACCTTAATTCCGATTGGCTGATAGAATCCTATCAGCCAATCGGAATTCGAGGGACGCCATCTTGGATGACGTCATTTAAAGGAACCGTCATTCATCGTTCAGTCGTCGGCCAGGATGGATGTTCCGCGTCGGAGGTCTTCAGGATGCTGCCGCTCCGCTCCAGATGGATGACGATAGAAGATGCCGCTTGGATGAAGACTTCAATCGGATGGAAGACCTCTTCTGCCCCGCTTGGATGAAGACTTCTACCGGATGGAGGACCTCTTCTTGCTGCTTGGATGAAGAATTTGGCTCGGCTGGGTGAAGACGACTCAAGGTAGGGAGATCTTCAGGGGCTTAGTGTTAAGTTTATTTAAGGGGGGTTTGGGTTAGATTAGGGGTATGTGGGTGGTGGGTTGTAATGTTGGGGGGGGGGTATTGTATGTTTTTTTTACAGGCAAAAGAGCTGAACTTCTTGGGGCATGCCCCGCAAAGGGCCCTGTTCAGGGCTGGTAAGGTAAAAGAGCTTTGAACTTTAGTAATTTAGAATAGGGTAGGGCATTTTTTTATTTTGGGGGGCTTTGTTATTTTATTAGGGGGCTTAGAGTAGGTGTAATTAGTTTAAAATTGTTGTAATATTTTTCTAATGTTTGTAAATGGAAATATTTTTTTATTTTTTGTAACTTAGTTCTTTTTTATTTTTTGTACTTTAGTTAGTTTATTTCATTGTATTTATTTGTAGGAATTGTATTTAATTTATTTATTGATAGTGAAGTGTTAGGTTTAATTGTAGATAATTATAGGTATTTTATTTAATTTATTTATTGATAGTGTAGTGTTAGGTTTAATTGTAACTTAGGTTAGGATTTATTTTACAGGTAAATTTGTAATTATTTTAACTATTTTAGCTATTAAATAGTTCTTAACTATTTAATAGTTTGTACCTGGTTAAAATAAATACAAAGTTACCTGTAAAATAAATTAATCCTAAAATAGCTATAATATAAATATAATTTATATTGTAGCTATATTAGGATTTATTTTACAGGTAAGTATTTAGCTTTAAATAGGATTAATTTATTTAATAAGAGTTAATTAATTTCGTTAGAATAAAATTATATTTAACTTAGGGGGGTGTTAGTGTTAGGGTTAGACTTAGCTTTAGGGGTTAATACATTTATTAGAATAGCGGTGAGCTCCAGTCGGCAGATTAGGGGTTAATAATTGAAGTTAGGTGTCGGCGATGTTAGGGAGGGCAGATTAGGGGTTAATACTATTTATTATAGGGTTAGTGAGGCGGATTAGGGGTTAATAACTTTATTATAGTAGCGGTGCGGTCCGCTCGGCAGATTAGGGGTTAATAAGTGTAGGCAGGTGGAGGCAACGTTGAGGGGGGCAGATTAGGGGTTAATAAATATAATATAGGGGTCGGCGGTGTTAGGGGCAGCAGATTAGGGGTACATAGCTATAATGTAGGTGGCGGCTCTTTGCGGTCGGCAGATTAGGGTACATAAGTATAACGTAGGTGGCGGCGGTGTGCGGTCGGCAGATTAGGGGTTAAAAAAATTAATCGAGTGGCGGCGATGTGGGGGGACCTCGGTTTAGGGGTACATAGGTAGTTTATGGCTGTTAGTGTACTTTAGACTACAGTAGTTAAGAGCTTTATGAACCGGCGTTAGTCCAGAAAGCTCTTAACTACTGACTTTTTTCTGCGGCTGGAGTTTTGTCGTTAGAATTCTAACGCTCACTTCAGACACGACTCTAAATACCGGAGTTAGAAAGATCCCATTGAAAAGATAGGATACGCAATTGACGTAAGGGGATCTGCGGTATGGAAAAGTCGCGGCTGAAAAGTGAGCGTTAGACCCTTTTTTGAATGACTCCAAATACCGGCGGTAGCCTAAAACCAGCGTTAGGAGCCTCTAACGCTGGTTTTCACGGCTACCGCCAAACTCCAAATCTAGGCCCTAGTGAATAACCATATGACATGACTTAGGTCATCCCATGCAGGCAATCCTGTATTTTTTTTATTTTTTTTGGAAACTTTTATTGAAAATCAAAAGCATTACAGCATGTTAATCTATAAAGGGAAAAATATAAACAGCGCTTCACCTATATGTAAATATAGGATAGCTAGGGATGTTATATCAATTGGTCATAAACGATGAATTAAATTAATTGAAATGAATGTAAATACATATGAGTAAAATATCTTAATAATTAATTATCAAATCAATACATACATATGCATACTGTATAATATTATTAGTATATATAAAAATAATCAGAATAAAATATCAGAATAAAAACCATTCATAGATGAATCTAGTCTCGTAGGGAGAAAATTATAAATAACTTTTCTAAGTTAGAAACACAGAGGAGAGGACCGTCTCCACCTCCTCAACATAAAAATTCTTCAGAGAGCAGTGTGCTATACTTAAAAATAGTAGCACTCCACCTTTATTTAATTGCAAGTCACTTTCTTTGCAGTATACTTTACAATGTTGCACCTCCCTCAAACAATAGATTCTTCAAAGAGCAGTGTGCTATACCCTAGAACAATGGCACTC